>NW_022196911.1:3597913-3603589 GCF_008632895.1 Mastomys coucha | reverse complement strand
ATATATATATATATATATATATATATGAAAACACAAGTAGACAGAACATAAACATTGATAACCAGGACAAACTTCAAATACTTCTAACGAAAAAAGTTCATTCACACAAATTCAGTTAGCCTTGTTTCCTAACAGGCTGGCTCATATTCTAAACAAAGGAACGAATAAACAGGAAACCTACAGTAACTCAATACCTGCTGGTCAGATTCTCACTCTCAGGTAATCCCAGTGATTCCCTTTGGCAAAGCCAAATAGCCTGACTTGTCCTACAGATCTGATTAGACTAGATGCCAGAAGTGACCACCAAAGGCTTTACTATCACTCCAGCCACCCTCACCTGATTGCTTTGACCCCAAAGAAAGACACATCGGTAGAGATTGGTGGATAGGATCTTTGATTTCTGTTCATTTTCAATTATGTCAGGGCATCTTTTCTGCCTCTTACAGCTTCTCTTTTCGGTCTAGCTCTCCCAGCTGGGCCTTTGGGAGGCTGCCAGTTCCAGGCTAATGTGCTTCTCCGTTATCTGATGCTGACGCTGCTCCGCAGAGGCAGTGATAGCGATAAGTGCTAATTGGATGTATTTTTAAAGCAAACCTTTTAGTTACTTAGGGCAGAACTTCTCCAATTATCTTCCCTTCTATGCTCTGGCTGTGCAAGAACCACACTGGTGTGCAAACACTGGGTTTCGAATGGAGTTGAAGGCAGCATTGGAGAAGCTGAAGGTCAGCTGTGTTTAAAACAGGGATGTGCTTGAATAGAGAGCTTGGGGCCTCTGCTTCCATTAGAGGAAGGTCAGGTGGGTCAAGCAGGATAAGAAGGCCCGACAGTGTCGTAGAGGAAGCTACCAAGCAGCCATGCCCCTGTAAGCCTGGGAGAGAAAACATGACAACTAGGGAGGGGAGGAAGAGCCCAACCTTTCTTATTCTCTTTCTTTTCTCTAATGAAAGTAAAAATATTTCAGTGCCAAAGATTTGAAGCCCAGTTTAGGATTGATAGCTTCAAATTGCATTCTCTAAAATGTACTCGTGGATTGGAGAAAAAAAGAAAAAAAATCAATTTAAATTCTTACCCTTTCAAAGTGACAGGCAAGAGTTTGAAAAAAAAAAAAGGCCTACAAAAGGAGGGCTGCATAGAAAAAGGAAAGGGTTATGTGTCTCAATGTGGATAACAATGAGAGAGAGAGAGAGAGAGGGAACAGTGGAGAAACCCATTTCTGCCTGGCTTTGATTTCTGAGCTGGAAGCAGGGAGATAAATTTGTTAATAATTGCCTTTGAGTTGGGAACGAATCTGCCATCATTACCACCATGCTCTCTAGGGGTGCTGGTCACGTGCCTTGCATTAGCCACACTTCCCATTTAGGTATGAGCATTCATGTCTCCTGAGGCAGATTCATCTAGGTTGTATTACATAAATCTGAGGCCAGTTAGAAAGACTGAATGTAGGCTATGCTGGGTAGCCATAGTTGAGGATAAAGGGAACAGTGAGAGAGGGGTGTGGTGGAGAGACAGCAAGTGGGAGCAGCTACCACTGTGGTGGCCAAGGCCTCCCTCTGGCTGCTCCTCCACAGGACTTGGTAGTCTTTTTGTGTGGATCCTCCTAGCCCAAGCATCATTTATTTACTCAAAGGAGGCTCGAGTTTCAACTCTGTGTTATTACAAAATTATATTCAGTGTGATTTTTTAGGTGTGGGAAGGATTTTGGAATATTTATTTAAACCAATATTAATAATTAAATCGTATATGCACTGAGTTTCAGGTTAGGTGTTGAATTACTGTAACACGACCAATTAGGCAGTTTTATGGGTATTGGAGATAAGAGATCTCCCCTTCTTTGTTCATTTCTTGTATGGTTACAAATTTGTGAGTGAATCTTAGATCTTCTCGAGACTCTCCTGGACATAGTAATACATGTCCAAACTTTTAATCAGCCTTAAATCATTTTCAAATAGCATGGAAAGTGTTTAAAATTAATTTTAATATAGTAGTTAGGTAATATGCTGGCATTTTCTCTAGTGTTCAGGCTCCAGAATCTATAAAACAAAGCCTTAACAAATACTAGAGATGGCCTATCAAATATTCATATATATATATATGTGACATATACAAATATAGCACGTATATGTATATTTACATGTATATGGTCACTCATAATAACATATACTTAACACATGTACATATATAATAACATATACATGCATACACTTTTTTTTTCTCTCTTGGAAATACCTTGTACCTATGACCACAGTGGACAATGTTCCACTACAGTAGTTAAACTACAGAACTGGGGTGGGGTTTGTTTTTAAATAATAGGGATATTAGCAAGATATTTTGGATTATAGAAAGTTGCCGTGTGAATCAAGACTCCAAGGTGAGATTATTTCTAAAATTTACTAAAGCCATTTATTTTGCAAAGAAGACAAGGCTCTGAGGATAGTAACTTTTAGCAGCATAGTAGATTGTTACTTACCAAACCTTTATATCTAAATGAACTTGTGCACATACATCAAGTATATTTCTGTGGCACATCTTCCTGATACTGTGATCAGAATTTGGTCCCCTCTTCCCTCTGTTCTTAGGCTTGGCCTCAATTCCCCAGTAACCGACCTTCTTAAGGATTTAAATCTTAGACTGGTACCAGGTGCTGTATTTTTGTGTGTTATACATAATTCTAGAAAGCACATACCTGATGGTTAGTTCGATCCACTGTATTAGCCGTGGAGGGGTGTTCCCTAGTGTTTTGACGGATTCGAGTGGAGTTTTGCTGTTCGATCGTGGAGGAAGTTGGGATGCAGAACTCTCTGAAGCATCGTTTGAAGTTTTCATCCAGGAAGGCGTAAAGAACTGGGTTCAGGCAGCTGTTTGTGTAACCCAAGGCAATGCAGAAGTGCCAGGAAACAGTCTGAAAAGTGGTTTCTGGAATCGTGATCAGTGCTTTGATGATGACGTAGATGTGGATGGGGGTCCAGCAGACGATAAATACAGCCACGACCACCAGCACCATCCGGGTGATCCTGCGCAGGTTCCTGTCCTTTTCTTTGGAGCCCGACAGCATGCGGACGCTCTTGAGTCGTAAGATCATCAGTCCATAACACACAGTGATGATGAGGACTGGCATGATAAAGGCGAAGATGAAGACACAGATTTTGAGCAGGTTCTCCCAGTACCAGGTGGGATGGGAGAACGTGAGGGTGCAATCTATGGACCCTGGAAGGAAAGAATTTTCGAGAAAAATTAGCAGCGACATTTAGTTATATCATCAGGTTCTAAAATTGCTCCTTTGCCTACTAATGGCTTTGACCTGAGTTGAATGAAGGTTGTTGCTTCCAGACGGGCAAGAAAGGAATTAAAAAAATTAAGGGAGAGACTCATCCACTGATGCACAGGGAAGTTACTTTCTTCTTTTCCTTCCCACATTTTCTATTTTTCTGCTCACTTGGATCACATTAAGATCTTATGAAGTGAGAAGTTATGTGTATTTCTCAATGAGTCAGACTCTCTGTGGGATTTATGCTGTTGTAAAAGATATAACTGTTGTCCAAGGTTTCTAGGATTTTTTCCTGTTAATGGATTCTTCCCCTCCCCTTCTGGATGGCAGCTGCCGTTAAATCAGGAGGTGTGAATTTGTCAGGTAGGTAACTGCTTGGAAATTGTAAGTAAACCTCACTACCGCATTGGCTGGGCTTAAGCTTTAATTGCTTTTGCCGGAGTTATGTTCCCAATTATTCAACATTTTGATGAAGTAAGTACAGAGAAATCAGGAATAAGTAGATTTTGTTCTTATTAAAATACCTAGAAGGCTTGTAATTATAGTGAAATATTTTCATTTCAAAATATTTAAAGGCATTTTCTTAATTCAAAGTACAGTTTGACAGAGACCATGAATTCTGCTTGGTTCAGACATCACCAACAGTTTGGACTAAGTACCCTCATCCCTGACTCAGGCCCACGTTAACCCTTACCCTGCCTATATTTTGTGGTTGCCATGAACATTACAGGCAGACCAATGGCGGAAGAGAGGATCCAGTTGCAGACATTGACAATTTTGGCATTTCGGGGGGTACGGAAATCCAGGGCCTTGACTGGGTGGCAGACAGCAATGTAGCGGTCCACGCTCATGGTGCAGAGGGTGAAGATGCTGGTGAACATGTTGTAGTAATCTATTGAGATCACAATCTTGCAGAGTATGGTTCCGAAGGGCCATGTTCCCATCAGGTAGTTGACACTCTGAAAGGGCAGTGTACTGGTCGCTAAGGCATCTGCCAGAGCAAGGTTGAAAATGTAGATGTTGGTGGCAGTCTTCATTTTGGTATATCTAGGAAACCAAAGAACAGCAGAGAAATTACTTATTGGAGACACCACCTGAAAGACAGATAGTAGTCTCTTAAGAAAACATCAGTGGTTAATAGAAGACCCTGAGAGTAGATCCAGGACTTTCTCAAAGTGACAGTCAATGTTTATAATTGAGTGCCCATGAGATAAATAGTAATTTCCCTAATCTCAAGTTTTCTTTTCTATTTGATAGTTACTACAATAGAAAACATGGCGTTTTGGGGTATTGTTTATTTGTTTGAGACAGAATCTAATGTATCCCAAACGAGCCTTGAACCTGCTACACAGCAAAGCTGGTCTTGAACTCCTGATTCTCCTATCTTTAATGCCCAAGTCCTGGGAACATAAGTGTGTACTGCCATGTTTAGCTTGCTTCCTTGTTTTTAGTGTAGGAGCCATTATGACTGGTGCAATTGGCATGGAGAATTACCAGGTAGATAATGATTCTAAACATGTATAAGAAATATATTAATATATTTTATATAACATAATATAAATATTATATATATTTATAATATATACAATGTAAAATATATCCATATATATGTATCCATATATGTCCATACATATGTATATATGTATCATATATACCCATTTTATATACATGCATATATGTAAATATATTCCTATATGCATACATATACATTATATATATAAATATATAAATATATATATTTAAAATTATTGACCACAATTGTGTGAACAGCCCTGTGTTTCTCTGCATGCACATAGATACACATCATAGTCACATCCATGTCCCGGTCGCTATGGAGCATGGAAAAGATCATCGACCAGAACAGGTAAGGGACATGCGAGTTGGAAAGCATTTCAGAAGCCCAGAAGCCCACATTTTGTCTTAAAGTTCAAATAAGAAGATGGTGACAGGAACAGGGAATTCTAGGAGCACAAGAACTCCAGCTAAGGGGTTAGAGTTAAAATGCTACAATGAATATATTTGTCAGGAAGGGTAAAATCATACCAGGAAATGATGGTGATTATGAAGGAGAGGCAATAAAGAGGTGGGAAGTAGATGAAAGGGTGTTTTATGGTGAATAAGCCCTCACCCAGTGGAATACTTAAGCTTTTCTGTGTTATGTGTGAGGTCTTTATTGAGTTGTTAATGACATGAAAGAAATGATACATAGTGAGTACAGTTTGCTAAGTGTTGACATATGTATAGTAGCAAAATCACTGTCATCAAAATCAGTGTCTGGTAAACCACTGCCATTCGAGCCAGCTTCGCCATGCCTCTTTTGTAAATAGTTGTTAGCACACAGCTACACCTGTGTCTTAGTCAGGGTTTCTATTCCTGCACAAACATCATGACCAAGAAGCAAGTTGGGGAGG
>NW_022196911.1:3580127-3597482 GCF_008632895.1 Mastomys coucha | reverse complement strand
CCCCAACTGAAGCTCCCTTCTCTGTGATAACTCCAGCCTGTGTCAAGTTGACACACAAAATCAGCCAGGAAAACCTGTTTATCTGCATCGCTTGGGATGTACAGCTGCTAGACACTCTGGTACCTGCATTGAATAATTCCAAAAGAGACCTGCAAGATATATCATAGCATTTTCCTCTACAGAAAAAAAATACTAAATGTTTCCTCATGTAACTATCAGCTTTGTTCTTTCCCTCCCAAACCCTTCTCCAACATCCCCCAGCACCCACTGATCCTGGTACGCTTTCTGTCATTACTGATTCATTTGCATTTCCTAGTGCTTCATGCAAATAAACATCCAATATGTGTGCCTCTTTGTCTCCTTTTCCTCTGTATCATTATTTTCGTGTCACCTGTGTGGTTGCATGCATCCAAAATCCTTCCTTTTATCTTGCTAAGAAGTTTTTCCTTGTGTGACTCTAGCCCAATTCCTTCCTCCAGCCATTTGTTAAAAGGAAGCGATTGGCATAGAGCTTTGGGCTGCCGTCTATTAGTCTATTATGAACATCGAAGTAAAAGTAATCCATGCTTTATTCTCCTACCTAAATACCTAGGAGTGTTGTCTGTCTTGACAAGCTACAGAGAGCTGAATGGTGAGGTAGGAATAATATGCAGAAGAATTTATTATAATAAATGAGTTTGATGAAGGAAGCACATTCTGTACATAGTTAGCACCTATGTTTTTTTCACATTTAGTTTTTATGTACTCGAAATCTTTAATGGTACCCCAGCTTTGCTCTGGAAAGCGACTCCTTCCCATCCTCTATCTGCGAACTGACCAGTAGGCTCTATTATTAGTTCAGGACATGAAGATGTTGAGAGGGGTCATAGAAAATAGAGATGGCCTTGGGTTTCAACAGAGACACTATGATTTAGAAGTTTTGATTTTTTTTTTTACATGGTTTATATATTTACAGTTTGGCCTCCAGTATGATGGTGTTTAATCACAAGGGTGCCTTTAAGAGATATGAGTAGCAGGGAATCTTTAGGCTCTTGGCTGAGGTATTTGTCCTTAAAATGAATTGATCTGGTCATGCTGACCCTGTTTTGTACTTGTGTGAGGATTGCTCTAAAATGGCAAGCCTGACCTCTCCCCTGAATCTTGCTGGTTTTCCTCCGGCCATATGGTACCTTCCTCAAGCATGAACAGCTGTCATGACACAGCCATGATGTGATGCAGAGAAGGGTTCTCACCAGAGCTGCAGCCCTGCTGCTTGGAATTTTAGCCTAGAAAGTTGTGTTCTGTATAAATCTTTTTTCTTTATATATATCCAGCCTGAGGTATTTCTTTCCATAACCTTTGGGAATGAGCTAATTAATACCAAGAATTTTTTCAGGGAAGGAGAGAGAGAGAGAGAGAGAGACAGAGAGAGAGAGAGAGAGAGAGAGAGAGAGAGAGAGAGAGAGAGAGAGAGAGAGAGAGAGAGAGAGAGAGAGACAGAGAGAGTGACAGAGAGAGTGACAGACAGACAGACAGACAGAGACACAGAGAGACAGAGCAAGCATACACGAATTTCTTCAGAGGGGCTCAAACATGAGAAGTTTTTGAGTCTATAGTTGTTATGAAAATTCATTTGAAAACAACCCTGCTTAAGGAGTTGAGCGAGCACAAGAAAATGTACTGCTTGAAGTAAGGTTTTCCTTAAGCTTTTTATGTACAGAAGATAGCAAGCTCCTTTTAAATTTCAGTTTGTGCTTAGAGTTTTTCAGTCACATGAGTTTAAGAATCTAACTCAGCCCCCAAACAGCTGATTTTTGTGGGATATGGTATTATAGAGCCTCTGGTATAGGAGCTTAATTCAATGTTCCAAGACTGTTTTGGTCTCCATGAACAGCAGGGAGCTGAAACTTTAGACCGTTTCATGGCTATCACCAGGACCACCAGCTGAGACTGCTTCCTGAGTTCCACCTCTGACACCCGGTTCTTTCTGCAGAACTTGTAGAGCATCTGGTAGATTCCAGATGCAAGGCTACTTTACCTTATGAACTGTTACTACCTTAAAGGATTTTAACACAATCCTTTAACTTGAGGACATAAATCAGTGGTGATTTAGTAAAGACCATCTACCAAACAAACAGGTAATTTCAATGGAAGCAAATGGAAAAAGAGTAAAATTATAATGGCGATTTTAAGCTTTTTCAAACCACTCACTTTGGCGTTCAAGAAATTAAAACTTGGATGTTCAAGAAATTTAAACACTTTTGGTGTTTTGATAAGTGGAAAGATTTTTCTCTCTAAAGCAGAACACACACATACACACACACCACACACACACACACACACACACACACACACACACACACACACACTCGCGTTCTTTTCTTTCTTCTTTTTCTTTTTTTAGATAAACTATCAATGATAGACCAGTGAGTCAAAGGCATACCTTTTGACATTAGTCACACTCAAGAGAGAGAGAGAGAGAGAGAGAAACTTAAGGCAATTTTCTGACTCATTACACTCTCGGCCTTTTCTTTATCTGCTCACTGCTAGGTACTTGGAATGCCTGGTTATTTCAGTTTAAAAAAATCGTTTCCTCCCTTGGAATGAGGTGTTTGTGAAATGAAATTTGATTAGTGTTTACCAAGAAAGGAAAGTGATGGGAGGGAATATTAACTTTTTCATTCTACAATGCGTATCCATATCACAATATCATATTATACGTGGTTAATACATAAACTATTACCTGTCATTTAAACCATACAAAGCAAATACCATGAAGAACTCTGTTGGCATCTTACAGGATCACTGATATTTAATTTTTCTTATTATGCTCAGAGATCCTTCCTCTGAAGGGAACCAGAATTTTGTTCCCAGTTACTCATGCTTTGAGTCACATCAGGAGCTTTCTAAATATATGAAAATGAATCGTAGAGACAGGAGTTTGGGTGTGCCACCAGCATTTTCCCAGTCTTCTATCTGGGGAAATGGCTTGCTTCAGAAAGGGGTACTGTTACTTAGCAAATGAGCCTTTTGCTATGTTCTGCTGTGATGTGGCAGTTATGAATATTGTTCTAGGAACGTTAAATGAACTATCAGAAACACACTAGGAGTTATGAATTAGCAGAACTGGCAGGTAGACAAGAAGCAAATTGAAGGGAGGATTATCTTTGCTGTTTCTTTTGCTTGAATGGGTCTTGGCTGAGCCTGTAGGTATTAAATATAATCCCTTCTCCAGCCTTTATTATTATTTTCTTCATACTGTGCAAACTGAATGGAAGTAAAATGAAGGAAATGAGCAACGTGCTCAAAAAGAAGGAGCGAGGCACATGGCCTTGGGAGACCCTCTTCTGCACCCCAGGCTCTCCCTAGAATTGTCTGTACCTTCTTCTCTCCTGAGCAGTGACCCAAATACTGTCTGTTTATCTGATTAAAACTTTCATAATAAATACTTAAAACTATATATTCTAGATGATTTGTTAACTGTGTTTGGAAAATTACAGGCATTACTATGCAAAAGTGCTTTGGATACTGTGTTTGCCTTAGGACTGTAAATGTTTGACCTACCAGAGTATCTGTATATACAATCCAGATCCTGCATTGTATAGCTTGTTTATCAGTATCTTTATACTCTCACATGTCACATGTATATCTTTTGCTTATAAATGCCTATCCTTTGTATGTGGTTGTAAAGCAACTGCTGTCTGTTGCTACACTCATTCCTCATACCATTTCCCCAATTATTACTACTTTCTAAAACTATTGATCTTGGTTCACTAAGGGTAAGAGAGCCTTCAGTGAATCAACTATGTTTGTGGTGGCTTTAGCCCATCTCCCATTTTGCTTTTGAGTTGATTCTTTCAGTTGTTGTGACTCTTTGTTCAGAAAAAGAATGGACTGAGGGAGCCTGAAAGCATGAAGAATATATTTTCCAAGCTGGTTTTCTGGATTCATATCAAATCATGCCTTTCACATGGCTCAACTCTTTCCCACTTCATATTTAAGTATTCACAGTAAAGCTAATGAGATATGGAGAAGAAAACTCTCCCAGTCTTGAGGCCTTTCTAACATTTTAGGATTTTATCACTTTGAGTGAAGAAGGTTTAATTCTGAAAGGCTCAGTGAGTTTCCTTTATAAATTTGGCACGCTATTGGAAATGTCTCCTTGTTTTGCCATGACCTTTGTGTTCACATCCCCACACAGAAATCCATACTTTTAATGGAGCAGGAAATGCTCCCTAGAGCATTAGCTTTTCAAGCTCTTGATGAATGAGGCAAATCAAATGAAATAAAAATGCTTGTTCTACATTGCAGGGAATCATGCAAGTGGAGATATTGTCAAGTGAATACCTTTCTGAATTTCTCCATTATTATCCAGGTTGAGGTGTGTGTGAGTGGAGGCAGGAAAAGAGGGAGAGAGACAGAGACAGAGACAGACAGACAGACAGACAGATAGACACATACACACAGAGGCATCCACACAGACACACAGGGAAAGGAGTCACACACGCACAGAGAGAAAGAGAGAGAGAGAGAGAGAGAGAGAGAGAGAGAGACAGACAGACAGACAGACAGACAGACAGACAGACAGACACATACACACAGAGACATCCACACAGACACACAGAGGGAGAGAGAGAGAGAGACAGAGAGAGAGAGAAATTCTATAATAATAAGTCCCAAAGAAAGACACTTATTTTCCATGAGTATAAAAAGAGGCCATATGTTATTTGTTATTTTCTGTTATATTTTCTACTGCCTCCATTAAGGGCTAAGCAGAGACCTCTGGCTTTGCTATAAAATTCTTAAAAGATTTCATTTGTGTATCTTTCATGCTACGTGGTCATTGAGCACATTTCCCATGAGCCAATAAAAGCAGAGTGCGTATGAGTGGCATCATATGTGAGTCTTCCGCTGTAGGTGAAAGCTCATCTATTTGTTACTTTGACCTCAAGAGAAGGCAGATAGAAGTTTCCAGAAAATTAAACAGAGAAGCATTAGCCTTCCAGTGGTGAAGTAGCAATTCTCCATGTGTCCCCAGAATAAGGGACTATTGGGGCCCTCTGGCTGAGTCCACTCTCTCTACCTATGTGTTCTGTCTTCTCTTTGTCTTCTCTACTCTTTTCAACATCCAGTCCCTCCAGTGATGTCACAAGAAAAGAATCTTCCAGGCAGAGTTACATGAAGTTTGACTTTCTGGGAGCATTGGTGAGCTTTATGCCTAGGAAATTTAAAATGAATAACTGATATTACTTTTACTTTTACATCTGGGGCTAATAAAGGCCAAAGGGAAGTGTGTATCTTCTATTGCTGGGAGTCTAATGGGCTGTGTCTATTGTTCTAAGGCTCTCACTAACACTAGTCTTTACTTCATTTTATTTTACTGTCTTTGGCTCTTTGCAATTTTCTCTTACTTTACTGATTACATTTTTATTAATTTTTAATTACATGTACACAATATATACTGACAATTTCCAATGCCCCCATCTCCCCCTTTTTGCCATGACCTTTGTGTCTACATCCCCACACAGAAATTCATATTTTTAATGGAACAGGAAACACTCCTAAGCCATATATGTCTTACAAGTTTTTAGATTCTGTGATAATATATATATTAGAGAAATATTACGTTGTCACACTGTGTTATGTAAATAAGCAGTGGGAATTGGATAATTTTTAAATCTGTTACCTAGAACTTCTTGCTAATATACTGAATACACAGACACATACAGACACATAGACACACACAGACACATACAAACACAGAGGTAATCACATACACACACACACACACACACATTCATTTGCTTGAAAACATCATCAGAGCATCCATTTTAGAGTTATAGCCTTTTGTTTCATGGATAGTAACATTTGCTTTTTTTCTAAGAACATAGTTTTTAGAGCATAGCTATAGGTTTCAAATTCAGAGCTTCTGAGAGGTGAGGAAATGTGTTTTATGCATGTACTCACAATGGGTAAAATCTGGTGTGTCTGTAGATTTTTTTTTAATACTGAAAGAACCATGAACAGAACTCTATGAAACAATTTCAACATTATTAGTACAGTTTTAGAAACCAATATCAATGTTAGCATTAGAAAACTAAATTGTAGAAGGTTGCAAAGCTCCATGTTTGTGCAAGTTAAAGATTCATTAGAGAATGCAGGCTGCTGGGAAATTATTTTCTTTTGAAATTAGCCCAATAGTTATAATAACTCATGTGCACTTTTGGTGGTATTTGCTGGCCTTATTTTTGGTAGCAATTTGGTGAAGTTATACTCAGCCAGTGTAAGTAGGAGATGAACAGTAACGAGGCCAAAAGCAATAGAAACAGATAAAATTGACCCACCCTTCAAAACCCTCACACAAGACGGGTACCACCCAGTGCTTGTTAAAAGGGCTGAATAAAGAAATGGATGCACAAGTCTTTAATTCATTGTGACAAGAGCAGTGTTTTCTTAGTGATGCAGAAAATTTGAAATAAAATGAAGACAGGGGTATTTCTTTTTTGTCTGGCTATTTCATCATCAAAGTTTACAGTCATCAACTGCCTTTGTCACAGAAATTCACGGACTAATACTTCTAATGTAGAGTATCTCTAGACTCTGACTTATGGGAAAGGACACAGAGAGCTGAAAAGGTCCTCTCTGCCCCTTTTCTCCAGACAGCATTGAGAGCTGAAATCTACTACTATACTGCCTTGTGATCCTTGCATATTTATGAGTGTTTTGCCAACAAGGTTATAAAACACATTGCCTCTGAGAACCTCTGTTCACAGCCCAGCTCAATCAAGGTAACTGTGGAAAATAGTCTTACTTTCTTTGCAAAGGTATGCTTGCTTAAATTATCACTGAAATCATTTTTCCATGATGTGTGTGAATGTGCATCTGAGTATGTGCATGTGCATGTGTGTGCATGTGTGTTTGTATGTGTATGTGTGCATGTGTACAACTGTGTATGCTTATGTGTGTGCACATGTGCGTTTACATGTGTATTGTGGATGTGGGTGCATGTGTATCTGTGTGTATGCTTGTGCATTTGTGTATGTGCATGTGTGTGTGTGTGTGTTTGCATGTGTATGTGTGTGCATGTGTGTGCATAGTGTGTGTGTCTGTGTGTATGTGAAAGCATGTTATTCACAAAGACTTACCTTTTGCTGAGGTTAATAAAATGATCTAAACAGCAACTCCAATAAATCATAGAATGGGATTTCACTGAGTCTGCTCAGGGTTGCCCTCTGGCAACCTCTAACAGAGAAGGAATCAAGGCAGGGCTGAGGCAGGGCTGAGTCTTAGAGTTCCTTAATATGTAGCTGGCACTCAAAAGTGCTTATATTAGTGATGCGAAAATAAGAACAATCTTGTGTTGAAACTTAGCCTCAGTTCATTTTCATATTTCAACGATCATTTTGTAGTGCAGGTGTTGCTATTTCCTTACTATGACTAATAAAGCAGCTGGCAATCATTGGAGATGCAGTCTACAAGCTGTCAAGATGACATCACTCTTAGTGATGTTTTCATTTACCTTGAGTATATTATTCTATTCACCGTTTTCTTTTTCTCTAGTGACAAAAATAAGTCACATGAACACACAGATGCATATACACACACATGTCCACACATCCACATGCAAACACACAATGCACACATACACTCACATGCACATACATGTCACACATACAAACACACATGCACACACACAAATGCACATGCACATACACAAATGTACATGCACACACACATCCACACATACACATGTAAACATACACATAGTCATTTTATTATCTTAAGAAACATTATTTTCATAGTTTCTTTTTTTCTTTCTGCCCCCTCTTTTCTTTTTGAAGACAAGGTTTCTCTGTGTAGCCCTGAACTGACTTTGTAGACCATGCTGACCTCAACCTCGCAGAGACCCACCTGAGTCTGCCTGGGATTAAAGGTGTGTGCCACCACTGCCTGGCCATAGTTTCCTTTCTCATAGCATTTCAGTCTTCTTTCCTTTATGCAAAATGTCTATTTGAAAAATATATTGTTTGTGGTACTTGGCAGCCTGTCCAGATGTGTGGGCAGTTGTTTCAACAATTATTGCCTTTCTTCCATCCCTCTGTTTATGTGTTTAATACATAATGTTAGGTTTTGGGTGTCTACTCATATTCAGTTTCATGTGATTCATCCCATTTCATGGAAACATTGATTTTACTCATTTGAAACATTAAGTATAACTTAAAGTCACTGTGTGATCACTTTTTATGACTTTTTCTGGGTTTTGTGTTCCCACTTGTCTCCTTCACAGTATGACACTGCCATGTATGAACAGTATGATGACTGTAGATTTGAGGAAGATCATTGAAGCCAATACCATTGCAGCCTGTCTGGGGTCATGGCTGGAATTATCCAGTTTTTAATAAGTGTGGAGGATGAGATGTGCTTTCCTAATACATGATATGCTAGTGTCTACTAATCTGATTTTGGAAGCCTGTCTTCTAATCCTCCAGAGAGTTGCTAATCTCCCAGATACCACCTAGCATTTCTGCCCCACCACTGCACTGTTCTGTCTGGTTTGAGGACTGGAAAATGCACAATTGTCAGCTGGCACAGTTACGGCCACTGTGTGGAACTCCTGTAATGAAATTGGTGTGGCCTCTATATCTTGAGGCTTATGTAATCTCTTCTGAATTCTAATGATTCATCCAGGCTTCCAGTTTGTCTGGCTAGGAGAACATTTTTTTTTTTTTCTTCTAACTCCATGACTCCAACATTGTCAATTTTTCTCAGTTCTTTTATTCACCCCTTTCAAAAGAAGGAGAAAAATAACCTATTTTATAGCATAAAGTAAAAAAAAAAAAAATGGCTTGTGCTTAGTTCCCCTTTATCTCCCTGTCTGTGAGATTCGACTTTGAAACCTGCTTTATGCCCCATAGCTCTGTTTTGTAAACTTTAAATAACTGTCTTTCTTATTGAGAGGTTACCAGTTCAGGTTTGTGACAAGGTAGGCTGGTGTTTCAATCTGGGTTAGAAACCAAAACGTATCAGGACACAACTTGATCACTTCCACTACACATATAGTCATCAGTAGAAAGGCGAAAGGTATTTCTCCTTCATCTGCTTCATTTTATATTCCTATAATGGGTTAAAACATTACCGAGGGGAACAGTAACACTTAACAGAACTTTTTTTTTAAGTTAACATATTTATTAATGTCTTGGTCACTTGGTCACACATAAATATAGAAAGGTATGTACATCACCTTATTAATTTTTCTCATGTTGAATGTTACTGCATTGGCTATAAGGCACAGAAAATTGATATTATTTCAACATTAGGTCATATGTTCTCATTATTATCCATTATATAACATTAAATACAACCTAGCATAAAACAAAACACTGTACAGTGTATATTAAAACATTACAGTTTACACATTAAATTTAAAATATTTTGATGGTTAAAACAGACATTACTTAATTTCTTCACTAAAATTTAGCAATTTATTTTGTACACTATTTAGTGGAAATATATTAAAAATGGTTTTTTCACTTGACAAAAAGCAACTGTATTGAGACTTTAATCTGGTTTGATACAACTTTGTTTAGGAATGTATATACAAAATTTTATAATATTCAATATTATTATTAGATCAATAATTATAACAACCAATTCTGTTGTTTTATTTATGAAGAAATTAATTTCTTTTAATATATAATTACACAAGTTTTGAAAATGTATTGTAAAAGGAAAATATCTTCTCATTTACTTATTTAAACCTGTTGCTATTGTTAATCAACTAAATTGTCTGACCATTTAAAGAAATATGTAATTACTCCTTACTCCTCCCATAGGGCTGGCTATCAAACACATGACATTGGGCCTCACAGGAGATTTATACAGTGACCTACCCTGAAAATAATCCTGACATATGTTTTTTACTTAATGTTAAAATTATAATATTAACAACTAATTAACATCAAACCTTAACTTAATTATCACATTATTTAGATATTAAAATTATCTAAACTTATGAACTCTTATTTTAAATTTCATCCTATGTACTTGCAATTTAGATTTATATTATTTTTTTACGTTCATACTGATATTTTCTTTTTTTATTAGATATTTTCTTTATTTACATGTTATATGATTTCTCCTTTCCCAGTTTCTCCCAAAAACAAAGCAAACAAACAAAACAACAAGAACAAACCCCTGTTGCCTCTCCCCTCCCCATGTCTGCCACCCCACCCTCTCCCACTTATTGGCCCTGGCATTCCCCTACACTGGGGCACAGAACCTTCACAGGGCCAAGGGCCTCTCTTCCCATTGATGATCGACTTTGCAGTCCTCTACTATACACATGCTGCCAGAACAATTAGTCCACCATGCATAGTCTTTGGTTGGTGGTTTAGTTCCTGGGAGCTCTGAGGGTACTAGTTAATGCATATTGTTGTATGAGGGGCTGCAAACCCCTCAGCTCCTTTGGTCCTTTCTCTAACTCCTTCATTGGGGACCCTGTACTCAGTTCAATGGATGGCTGTAAGCCTCTACATCTGTTTAATAGAACTTCTTAAACTGCTATATCATCCAATAAGAATTATTATATTGTGTGTGAATATCTAATCATATGTTATTTACTAATGTTCTTTTGAAAATAATTTCTTTTTTATTAGATATTTTCTTTATTTACATTTCAAATGTTATCCCCTTTCTTGGTTTCCCCTCTGAAAACCTCCTATCCCCTCTCCCTTCCTACTGCTTTACCAACCCATCCACTCCCACTTCCTGGTTGAAAATAATTTTAAGGTGTTTTAGATAAGGGAGCCAACAATATAATTTTTTAGGCCATCTAGAAAAATAAAAGATTGAGTTTACCTCAAACAATATAAAAAATCAAATAAAGGTAAATGTCATCTTATGGGCTTGAGAATACATTTTGAAATTTTTCTGTTTATACACGAGGCCATATTTCCATTGTAAATGAGTAATGTTTATCAGAATTTTACTTGTTCTGTTTATTAGTGTTTACTATACTCTAGAGCTATCTATGGTCTACACTGTCCTGAATATTCTGCTTTGTTCAAACTCAGTAGCCTGTGGATTGCCCTCTGATGTTCACATTCATAGCTGTCATAAGTTAGGATAGCATTAGTTATTTCTTATTCTTAAAAGACTCTACTTCCATGGGAGTACACGTACTTGCTGTGTCACCTAAGCCTTCCCACATCAGTCCTCATGTTTAAGTTCCCCCATTGGTTCCCTCAGCAGAATCAATAGTAATGTACACTGATAGGAAGGTTGAGAAATCACAGAAAGACAAAGAGCCCCAGACAGTGTTCAGAGAATTAGCTTAGTTGCAGTCAGTGGATTTCGCCCTTGTGGAACAAAATTTCATTGGGTATCAACATCATATGAAGATTTTCCATAACTCAAAACCAACCAACCAACTAATTAACCAACCAACCAACCAACCAACCAACCAACCAACCAACGAACTAACCAACTGAACAACAAACAAACCACTACCAAGAAAAAGGCCAACAATCAACAATATGTTGACTTTATAAGCATACTTATAACAGAGTTAGAGTTTTCCCACAACCAGAAAACTGCAAATCATCCAAACAACACTGCTTCCCACACAGACAGCCCCAGACCTTACTCTTATCTTAACTTACTTTTCTACATTTATAATTATTGACTGATTCCTGTTTATCAAGTTACCTTTGTGTGAACACTCAGACAAACTTCTTTTCTCTTGCACTAACCAACCTCACATTTCTCTGAGATTCCCTGTTTTTTGATCCAGCAAGCTTCTCAAATACATACATACATATATACATGCATGCATGCATACATACATACATGAGTATCTATCTTCTATCTATCTATCTATCTATCTATCTATCTATCTATCTATCTATCAATATGCATACATATATACATACATACATACATATACACACACAATCACAGACACACCCCTCCTGTTTTGGGGCTAGTTTACATTGTTTGTGAGGTACACTTAGACAGAGTGATGTAAATTAGGAAGTTGTACCATCACCAGGAGGCCAAAGGAAATCGTCCATGGAGAGAAGCATTAGAAATTCTTCAGTGATGTAAACAGATGAGAGCAAGCCATGTGGGGGGCACTATTGCCTTGGCAGCTGCTTTACCACTAATGTCTGGGCATGCACACTCAGCATTGTCCCGTTCTAGTTGGAGCTAGGAAATTATTGAAGCAAATGTTTTATAGCATCTCACCATGTTGTCAGCACTGTCTCCCTTTTTCAGAGCCACTGTGACTACAGCCAGATTTTACTGAACTCTAGGTTATCTTTACCTGTAAGATACATCTAACTTCTTCAAATCCTAGCCCAAGACAAAACAAACAAAAAACAACCAACCAACCAACCAACCAACCAACCAACCAACCAACCAAAGCCATATTATCCTTTTGCTCCACCTGGATGTTTGCTTCTAATTTGAGAAAGGATACAAATTAAAGAAAAATTAATAGAATCAAGAAAGTTTCTCTCACTCACAGGCCTATAGGTTCCCTTGAATACCCTTGAATGGATTCATGTTTGCATCATCTGGATGGTTTCAAGTTGAAGAACATTTAATTATATTATAGTGGGTACTTTCATATTTTGTAGGGGTAGTTTATATTTTTCAGTGAGTATGTAGTATTATCTGAGTTAAAGTCTTAGATGCTAGGAAATCAAGGCCCAACACTGTCCTAAGAGCAGACAAGGATATATTCAAGAGCTATGAATCTATAGATCTGTGAATGAGAGAATCTTTCTTGTTTCTATTAATTTTCTTTAATTTATGTCCTTTCTCATATTACAGGCAAACATCCAGGTGTAGCCTAACAGGGACATTATGTTTAAAATTAGGATCCATGGGTCTGAGTACCTTGTCTGTGACCTTAGTCATGTGACTGAGCCTTAATTTCTACCTCATAAAGAGTTGATTGTATGACCAATAAAGATGACCTCTGAACCAAACTGAATGATGATGGAGCTACTTCTATGCATTGCAGTGGCAGCCAGCAGGTGGGGTCTGTTTACCAAGTGCTAGATGGCCTTCTAAGAAGTTTCCTTGGACTTTTCTCAAACGTCATAACAAATGTATAAGATGCATATCATTATTTCTTGGTGGGTGAATAAACTAGCATTCATGGAAGCTCAGCAGCTCTCGCAGAAATACCGGAGGCAAGGAATCTGGGCAGATGGCTGAGTAGGAAGCACTGAGAACATCTCTCCTCCACTGAGCTGTGATTGCACTGGCAGAATCTGCTCGATGTAAATATTTTGGAACTTTGGAGTACATTGAAGACTTGTAACTTCCATAGGAACATTAAGACAGTTAACTGCAGTTAATTTTGGTCAGTTTTCATTTGTTAACTGACTAGATAGATAGCCAGTTAACTGGGAACCCTCAGCCTAGTGACAAGCCACACATGAGCTGCAAGAGCAATTTGCATACAGTGTATAAGCTCCATGTAAGGTAGGCATCAAGAGCCCTACCTTACAAATATTAATGTGTATGTGTGTTGCCCTCACAGGCACAGAGACAGAGGCAGGGAGCCTTGTTGAAATCTCTTCAGTGGTACAAATCCCTTTCCCCACAACTGAAGTGACTTCAAGGTGATACAAAGGTACTGGGATTTCCCCTCTACCTTTTTTATTCTATGTATCTATTTATCTATGTATCTATCTATGTGTCTAACTATGTACCAATGCATATATGTATGTATGTTTCTCTCTTTCTCCCTTCCTTCCTTCCTTTCTTTTTCTTTCTTTCAGATTGAAGCCAGACATGAAAGACAGCCAACACAAAGGGTGTGTGTGTGTGTGTGTGTGTGTGTGTGTGTGTGTATGGAAAATGAGAAAGTGACTATTCATCTTTGGTGGATGTTTGGAATAGGAGATGATCTACATTATTTAAAACCAAAACAAGAACAAATATCCATGACTTCAGAGACAGGAAAGAATCTGGTTCCATATTTAATGTGCTATCGTATTTAAGCTAGATTTTTTATTAGATATTTTCTTTATTTACATTTCAAATGTTATCTCCTTTCCTGGTTTCCTCTCCGAAAACCCTCTATCCCATTCCCCCTCCCAATGCTCACCAACCCACCCATTTCCTGGTCCTGGCATTCCCCTACACTGAGGCATAGAGCCTTCACAGGACCAAGGGCCTCTCCTCCCATTGATGAGCAACAAGGCCATTCTTCTCTGCTACATATGCCGCTGGAGACATGAGTCCCACCATGTATACTCTTTGGTTGGTGGTTTAGTCCCTGGGAGCTCTGGGGGTACTGGTTAGTTCATATTGTTGTTCATCCTAAGGGGCTGCAAACCTCTTCAGCTCCTTGGGTCCTTTCTCTAGCTCCTCCATTCAGGACTCTCTGCTCAGTCCAATGGTTGACTGAGAGCATCCACCTCTGTATAAGCCTCTCAGGAAATGCTGTATTAGGCTCCTGTCAGTAGATTTTTTTTTTTTTTTGCCAAAAATATAATAAGGCGCAGACATGGGGAAATATTGACTGTTTGGGAGGAGAAAAACAAAGACAGGAAGAGAAATGAAGCAGAAGCTGTCTCTGAAAGAGAGAGGATATCAGACCGCATAGGAAAAACAACAGCCTTTAAAAAAATAGTCTTAAAGATAGTCCACAAAGCAATGAAGGATGTGGAAAAGAATGACTGGGCAGTGCCAAAATACTGTTAGAGGTGGAAATGCTAAAGCAAAGCAGAGGGAGACCCTGGAGCTGGAGATTATGGTAATTATATTAGAAATTAACACAAAGGCTATCAGGGCAGACTTAAATGAACGGAAGAATCTGAGCTGAGGGCTGTACAAATCAGATATATTAAATCTGGAAAACAGAAAGAAGGAAGAAAGAAGAGGCCTGTGAGGGTTCTATGCCTCAGTGTAGGCAGGTGCCAGGGGGGAAGATGGGAGTGGGTGGGTGGGTGGGGAGAACCCTCATAGAGGCAGGGGGACAGGGGTTGGGATAAGGGGGCTTCTGGAGGAGAGACCTTGAAAGGGGATAACATTTGGAATGTAAATAAAGAAAATATCCAATTAAAAAAAGAAAGGAAGAAGGAAGAAATGAATGAAGAATGAGAGGAGAACACAAAGAGGACTAAGACATGAAATAGAAAGAGAGAAAGAAGAGATGGTGTTGGAGATAACATCAGATACTCCTAAGTTGGACGGATGACCCCATGCAAGCATCCAAGAGGATGATGACCCCAGGTAGGATGGAATCCTAGACCCACTTTGAGACACATTGTGGACCTGTTGAAAGACAAAAAGAATCTTAAAAGCATCAGGCTTATCACATGGAAGGAAGTATCTTAGCAGATTTTTCATCAGGAATGCTGGAAGCTGGAAGGCAGTAAAAGGGTTAGTCTACTTAAAGTAACAAAAGAAAAACATTATCATGCAAGAATACTTGGGAAAAATTTCTTCAAATGTGAGGGAGAAATGAAGACATTTCTAGATAATCAGAAACTGATGGAATTTGGTAAGCAGCCTTACAGACTAAAATGGATTAAAAAAAAAACAGTTGACAAAACTTAAGGTCCTATGAAGATAAGATCTCACTGACTGAAAACAAACAAGTCATTAGAAAAGGTAGAGCTTGCAAAAGCTAATTTTTATACTAGTGGCTTGTAGCCACATGCTTCTGTTTTTTTTACACGAGTTACATTCCTGATACAGTGAAAATGTGAGTCAAAGAGGGTGTATTTCTCCAGCTTTGCATTGGAAGTCCACATTTTTGTTTGGTACACAAAGTACCAAAGCCTTACAAAGTACCACGGGGAAGCAGGGATTGTGACTAGTCTGGCAAACACTAAGAGCAAGTCAATAACCGTCAGACCTTCAAATAAAGAAAACCATTAGCTTACAGTTAGCCCCAACCTGAACTGTTTATCGCTGTTTTCCAGAAACAAAAGGTTAGTCTAATTTCTACAGCAGCCTGCTATTACATTTTCTGAAATCAAACATATACCTCTGTTAGATGTATTGGAGTTCACAATTCTATTACTCAACTTTACAGATATGGAATTGTTGGTAAGTTTGTGGCCATTGCATCTTCTGCTCTGGGAAGAAGCATTTCCCTTACTGTCTTGACATCAAACATATCAATTGGATTTGCTATCAATCAATCATCAATGGCGCTTAAAGGAGTGAAGAGGAGCAAGCAGACACTTCTTCACTTCAGGAGTCTAGCACCAACTTAGCCAGTCTCATGACACACCTATCAGCAAAGAAATCTTTAATCAATGGACAAATATGCTTATGAAAAAAGGATGCCAAATGCTCCAAGCAGCACACTGTCAAAAAGGAGTTGCAGCATATTAAAAGGCCTGTAAGTCTCGGGGGATCTGATGCCCTCTTCTGGCATCTGTGGGCACCTGCGCGCATACACACACACACACACACACACACACACACACACACACACACACCACACACATGGACACATAGGCACACACAGACACACACACACAGACACACAGACACACAGATACCCACACACACAGACACCCACACACAGACACCCACACACAGACACCCACACACATAGACACACACACACACACACACAGGCACATACACACACATGCAGACACACAGATACACATACAGACACACACACAGACACACACAGACACACACAGATACACACACACATTCACATGCACACAGGCACACACACACACATGTACACAGGCACACACACACATGCACACACATGCACACACAGACACACACAGACACACACAGGCATACACACACATATGCACATACACACATGCACACACACAGACACACACAGACACACACACAGACATACAGACACACACAGATACACACACACACATACACCCCTACACCTAAAAATATAATTAAAAAGTAATTAAAATGATAAGTGCTTATTCTGTGTCAGTATTACTCCAAAGGGGTGGGGGTGACTCAGAACGAAAGGAGACAGAATTTATATCTATGTCTGTTTGTTGTGAAGTGTGGCCTGTCAGTTCTACAATTCGGCATACACTGCTCAAACATGAACTGTCTGCGTGATAATCTGTTTTACCAAGGTTAGTAAGGTCCATAAGCATCTCAACCCACATCTGTGCAAGGAGATGCTTACAAAGTCCCTGGTAGCAGTGGAGACCCCATGAGTCTCACCTACATTTTAGACACCACTGAGATTCCTAACAGATTTCAGACAAGAAACTATTTAATACTGTGGTTATAAATATGTTGATGCTCTTTGCTAGGCAAATAGAAGATACGGATATTATTTGTAACTATTGTAAAGGGTGTTGTTTCCCTAATTTCTTTCTCTGCCTGTTTATCCTTTGT
>NW_022196911.1:3578656-3578873 GCF_008632895.1 Mastomys coucha | reverse complement strand
GATGGAAAGATCTCCCATGCTCATGGATTGGCAGGATTAATATAGTAAAAATGGCCATCTTGCTGAAGTCAGTCTACAGATTCAATGCAATCCCTATCAAAATTCCAAACAATTCTTCACAGACTTAGAAAGAACAATTTGCAAATTCGTCTGGAATAACAAAAGACCCAGGATAGCCAAAACTATTCTCAACAATAAAGGAACCTCTGGTGGAATC
>NW_022196911.1:3574235-3577133 GCF_008632895.1 Mastomys coucha | reverse complement strand
GTTTGTTTCTTTGTTTTTTGGAGGGGAACCTGGGAATGGAGAAATTTACATGTAAATAAAGAAAATATTTAAAAAAAATAAGAAGATACGGATAATTATGACATATTTCCTCTGTTGTCTGGAGTTTATATCACAGAATTTAGAAATTTTTAATGTGTCTTGGTATTATAACAAAATATAATGATAAATAGTAGCATACAGTACTAGAACTATATACCGGGTTTCAGAATGAGAGGAATTAAATGTGGAGGAAAATAGAGACTTCTGATGGTTACACAAAGTTTTTTAAGAGTAATTTGATTAACGCTCATGGCAATTTAACTTGAAATCCCATTTATCAAAACTGCAGCGGGGCATTCTTTCTTACCATTTCAGTGTGCCCAGATACCTGCTGCTACCTAAGTGGTTTAACATTTCATTAGTTCCTGCAATAGCAGCTTTCAGGGCCAATTGAAAGAAAAATAAAGGTAATGCAATTTAGCTCCCCAGGATACTAATTTACATAAAATTACATATTTGTGATGACCGTTTTCCATCCAGTAATTATATATTTTTTTTGAATTTAAATATCATGCCGACCTGCCTTTTTCTAGGAAACAGAAAGCAGCTTGTTGCACCTTTCTTTTTTCCTTGTAAGTATTTTCAGGCAGAGATATTTTTTTGGAAGGTATTCCCCTTCCCTTGTGGAGAATTCAATAGCATTTGTTAGGGGAAAATATGGTTCATGAATAAACTAGTAATTTGGCAGAGCAAGGAAGTTTCACTAGTTCTTTAAAGGCTGAAAGTTCAGTCTTCTGGTGCGACAGGGTTATTAAACCAATATAGGGTTGACTTCCAACTTGGAATAGACTCATTTGGCAGTAGCAATGCTTCAGTCACAAAGAAGGAATCTAAGTATGATTTTAACAGGAAAACACCAAGTAGAGAGATTATTTATATTTTCATGTGGAAGCTCTCTGTGTGGTGTTGTATTGCTTTTGGGAGTCATCTATTATTTTTGAAACCTCTCCTCTTAGTTTTGTATTTTTAATTGTATTAGTATTTTTTCCTACCATATGGTTTATTTAAAAAAATGTCTGATGAGTTTAGAAATGTATATATATAAAATGTTAATTTGGAAATACATATGTATATAATGTATATATGTGTATCGATATGTATAATATATGTGTATACACATATATACATATACATTACACACATGTATACTTATAAATGCTACAATATAAATCACTATCAACATATGGACAACTCTAAGAACAGTTTGGTGAATTTACTTTGTGATGAAAATGTCATATTTCATAGCTTTTCCGAGCTAAAAATAAAAACCTTATTAAGCTTTATATATAAAAGTTATGGGACTTTATGCTTTAAAACATCCTGACACCTGAATCTGTATTTAAGCTTTTCATAAAATAGGTGTTTTTATTGTTACTCTGTTCCCCAATCAATCATCCCCTTAGTGGTTAACACTGTAACACACATTCATGTAACACATTCACATAATTCTTTTTGGTCAGTGGAGATTCCCAATCAGACACAGCTGTCCTGACTTGGAAGGACATTCAAGAACCAAGAGTGTGTGTGTGTATCGGGGTCTGTGCCAATGCTAAGAAGATAATGGTTTAGCATTTAAGTGGTTAGGATATGGCAGTTATTAAAAAATGTGTTTTATTAGATGAGTGCAGCCAAGAAAATGATAGAGAAGTATCAAGGGTCATTTTCCTGGCTTTGTTTGCCAAGCGTTTTGTCTCCGAGGGTAATGGGAAGTCACCAAGCTTACGGTTAGCCCCAAACTGAATTGTTTATCGCTGTTTTCCAGAAACAAAAGGTTAGTCTAATTTCTACAGCAGCCTGCTATTACATTTTCTGAAATCAAACATATACCTCTGTTAGATGTATTGGAGTTCACAATTCTATTACTCAACTTTACAGATCTGGAATTGTTGGTAAGTTTGTGGCCGTTGCATCTTCTGCTCTGGGAAGAAGCATTTCCCTTACTGTCTCGAGCTTTGCGTGTCAAATATTTGTGAAGTGCTGGATATGCAGTAGAAGTCAGGACATCCGAGACATTCCAGAAACTTCTGTGTAACGCATCTCTCAGCTTAATGTAGACACCTCATTCATGTATTTCCGTATCTCATCTTTCTACTTTCTGTGGAGGGAGCCCGTTCTATTCACCGGCTGTCACCACCTTTACCACTCCAGATTATTTGTTCCGCTGAGGCGTAGCTTCACTGGGTTTTCAGGTGAAAAATTCACAACTAAGGACTCTTCTTTCCATGTTAGCTTAGGGTCTACTATGGACAAAACAAGATTCCACTTATTGACGATTTCTTGGGTACCTCGTTTCCTTTTCCAATCTACTTCTAACTAATGGAATATGGAATGAAATGGAGTAGACGATTCTAGGAATCTGTCTTGATGAGGCTTGGTTTTCATACAGTTCATGTATAACTGCACCAGCCAATAAAGAGGAGGAGGAGGAAGAGGAGGAAGAAGACGAGGAGGAAGAAGAGGAGGAGAAGGAGGGAGAGGAGGAGGAAGAGGAGGAGGGGAATAGAAGGAGGAGAAGGAGGAGGAGGAAGAAGAGGAGGAGAAGGAGAATTCTAGATAGAAGCAAGGGTAAGATGGAGATTTGTAAGTCTTTGTGTCTGCTTCCTGTACCTAGGATCTCCAGGCCCACACAGGCATGCCTGTGACCTGTACAGATGGCAGATGACCTGCTCATAGTCTCCTCATCTGCTGTTTCAGTTGGGAGATGCAGATACAGGGTAGAATGGCTTATCTTTTTATTTAATTAAGTGGATGCTTTAGTAAAAATCCTGGAATGAAGTTGCTGTTCTTTATCAGAATAGGCTTTTTTGGTCTTTCTTTCTTTCTTTCTTTCTTTCTTTC
>NW_022196911.1:3544074-3574225 GCF_008632895.1 Mastomys coucha | reverse complement strand
GCAGATTTGATGTTTCCAGATTCAACCGGTTGTTAGTTACCGAGGCTTCCACAGACCCTCTCCATGGGTATCTTTGGACAGTGAAGTGGGAGAATGTATAAATGTGGAATCTTTCCAAACCAAACCACGGCAGCTCCTTTTACAATAATTTTCCCTTTAAAATATTTATGAAATATTTGTTTTCTTACTTTTAATTATGTGTATGAATGTGTATTTATGTGTGGGCAGGTGCATGTGAATAAGGGGAGGCCCACAGAGGTCTAATACATCAGATATTCTAGAGCTGGAATTACAGGTAGTTGTGAGCTGCCCAACATGGGTGCTGGGAACCAACTTGGGTCCTCAGAGCAGCATGCACCCTTACCACTGAGTCACCTCTCCAGCCCAATTTACTTTACTTTAGAGAATTCCAATTTTTCTTTTAGTCCTTAGCTGCTGAGGAACAGCCCCTAAACACTGTTCTGATCTGTTCTTTTCATTTCTTTCTTTTTCTCGATACTGCCAGGAATTGAACCCAGGGATTCAGAGTTGTCTACTAAGCTTCCTACCACTGAGCTGTAGCCTCAGACTAGCACAGTTATTTTCACAAACCAGAAACAGGACACAGAAAAGCAAAGGGTTAAAAATGATTGTAATATTAACATAATATAATTTGGCCAATTATATATATATATATATATATATATATATATATATATATATATATATTATATGCATATATATATGCAAAGGAGTGGATACACTTTAATATGAATAAAAAAGAACAAGAAAGGCTAAATATACTGCGATGAGGAAGGACTGGGTGCAGGTAACAGACTCAAGTAGTGAAACTGGAGGTTAAGCTAATTGGTACCTCAGTTCTAGTTCTTTTTGGGGTGTGGGCTTGGTAGATGATTATATAAGATACATTTGATAGTAAGATGTAAAATTTAATGTGGAGTTATACATCTTCTTCCATTTCTAAGGCCAGGAATAACTGTATAGAAGGTATTTAGTTGTATAGACTTTAGGGTATTATTAGGCTAATAATTAGATCAATATACCATCTGGTTAATATTGGTATGTGATGTTTTTATTTATTTACAACTTTTTATTTTAAAATAAACTTTATAAAATCAAATAAAATATTATAGTAAATTAGAGTACTAAAATGGTTCAGCTGTCTTATATCCCATGGCCCATTAGGTTTTAAATATAAAAGTGGAAAGTTCTGTGTGTGTGTGTGTGTGTGTGTGTGTGTGTGTGTGTGTGTTTGTGTGTGTGTGTTTGTGTGTGTGTCTCTGTGAGAGAGACAAAGAGAGACAGAGACAAAGAGATAGATAGAGAGACAGAGACTTAAATGGAACTATGGAAAAGCCATGATTCTTGGTTAAATAATAGATATACAAAAGTGAGCCCGGTACAGCAACTGTATCCGGCTCATAATTTATTGACATGAGTATTAGCTAAGCTGGTCACAGATATGAACCGCTAGTAGCAATAGTGTGTGGGACATCATAACTTCAGATCATAACTGTGCTTTTGCCAGTACAAGTCTACAAATAATTGATGGATTCTATTTTCCCAAGCTGAATGGCAGACCCAGAGAACAAGACCCATTTAGCCTGAGATAAAATGTTCACTGAGAATGTCACGGTGTGACATAAAGAAACCTGCAGACACAGAATTTGTAAGGAGCTAGATCTCCTCTTTCCTTCATTCTGACTCCATTGAGGCAGGGTCTACCAGTAACACAATAGTCTTTGACAGGTTCTGGGGAGACATAGAAATGAAGAGAGTATACCAGACAGTCATCCAAATGAGCCCTCGACAACTGACTCATGCATCCATCCTCAGTGCAATGGAAAGGAGCAGGTTTAAAGGCCAAAACGTTAAGTGTTATAGAGATTTTTTTGCTCAAATATTAGTTTTTATCATTTTTTTAGCCAGATAAGTTGGGTTTAAATAAGTTTATCATATGTGAAGGTTAGAAAATGTTACTACTTTGCTGAATCAGTTGACACAGGCTGGGGATGTTTAGAACAGTGGTGTAATTTAGCATTGCTAGTAGGGAACCTAGGATGTAGTAATGTTCAGAAAATGCTAATTATGGAGATGGTGACGACAATGACGAACGACGATGATGGGTCCCATGGAATTGAGTTTTAATGAGGGGGACACTGTTTTGGAGGACAGATCTTTGGGGATCACGTGTTCTGTTTTATTAATGTTTCTTTTCCTGGCTTGTATTTATGATGACCTTATATTTACTAAAGCACTACTTTTTATTGCCCTAACACATTTTCAGGTGTTGCTCATGTGTACTAAAGATAATATGTATTTCGACCCATGATTGGTCTAAAAAATCACTGTTTCCAAAGGGTTTCTTTGAGCAATTGTCATTCTGAAATCTTTTGGTTCTTCAACTCTATGTCTGTCTCTTTCAACTAGAATGCCAATCAATTATTTTTATTTTGTGTATAAATTTAGCATCAAAAACTCCATGGGGGAAAATGTAACAGGTGCACTGGAGCACATTGGTTTCCTCATTGTACTGGAGTCAGAGTGATTTCACTATATTAGAAGACACGTCTTTAGGTCAAATACACTTTGAAGGTGTTTGAAAGCAAGGGCTTGTTCTTCCTTTCCTACACTTGCTATTATTTGCAATTTTATATTGCTGAGTGAGCATTGCTGGTTAAAGGGTTTTATTTACCTTCTCCCTTAGATTGCACTTTTGAGAAAAAGAAGGCTGCTTTCAGATTTGGCCACCGTAACCAAAATCTGGTTCATTAAAGAGAGTACTATGTTCATAGTTAGCACTCAACAAGCATCAACTATGTTTAATATTCTTTAACATCACTCTGTATGTCTGTTGCTTTTCTGTTGCTATGATAAAACACCATGACCAAGGCAACTTGGTACTAGAGAGGAGTAGAAGGATGGCTCAAGGCAGGTTTTGAACTTTAAAGCCTGCGCTCAGTGATACAGTTCCTTCACAAAGACCACACCTTTTAAATTTACCTGAAGAATGCAATCCACTAGGGAAAAAGTCTTCAAATGTCTGAGCCTATGGGGGACAGTCTATTTAAACCCCCAAACTCAGGTAAACAACTTCTACCTGTGTATCCTCACACAAGAGTCATAGCAGTGGGTAGGAAAGGGAGTCAGGAGGACCAGGAGGTCTTTAGAGTCTCAAACTCTAAGGAGTATTTGGGGCAAGCCTGTGCTACAGAAGAGCCCCAAACCTCACATGGGATTTATATTACAAAGGGTCAATTGATTTTGCTTGTTTATCAGAAAAAATAAAAATAAAAGAAAGTTCTTTATTAGCACTGTCTGCTTTTAATACAGTCACTAATTTTAGCAACTTTAGACCATCATCGGAAGCAAACTCATGTTTAATTTCACTCAATCCATGTGCTTTTCTTTCCAGAAGCCAGTGGGGGATGAATAAGAATGAAATAATGTCAGTAATAATTTCCTTTATTCTTCTTGGCAAGCGCAATCAGGTGCTGTTCAGGTTGTACTGCTGGCAACATTTTTCAATTAACATTTAATCTTCCTCCACAGAAAGTTCAACCTCGCGCTGGCACGGAACCCAGCATTTCAGTGGAAGAATGTTGAAAAACAAAGAAAACTGTCCCTTCTGTTTTCTGCAGTTCTTCCTAGAGTCAGTTCTGAGAAGGCACAGTATGCTTCAAGGGTATTATCCCACACTACACCCAATACTTGCTTTATTTGTAGAGTTTGCTGCCTTGATTTTGGCAGTTAATCGACATTGACTTATTTGACTGGCTAGAGGTTCAGACTCATCAGAGCCAGTATGATGATCTTTAGTAGGATGGAGTTTTAAATCCCTTAGTTTCCAAAGCTAAAGTGCAGACAAAGCTGTGGATATAAGTGCTTTTCTTCTGAGTCAGATGAACTCTCATTTGGTTAAAAAGTTTCATTTTATGTTATCAGGATTCACCTTTTATTACCACACCAATTTAAAAGTGAAGTATATAAATATCAAATTATCTAACCTCGGATTGATATTTTTGGAAACAGTTTCTCAATCTGGCTTGGAAGTCGTCATGGAGCCCAAGCTGGCTTTGAATTCATGACATATTTTGTTCAAAATTCTGGTTTGTAGTTCCCCTACCCTCTGAATTTATTAGGCAGTAGTATGAAAAGATTCATCAAGCAGGGAAACAAATGCATTACCTATCTGTAGAATTTCTTCTCCTCGGCAAGGTGGGTTTGGATAGCCCAATGCCTTGAGAAACAGTAAATAGGAAGGACAAGAGCACTGACCACAGTGGTACCCATGTGATGTTTTGCTTTGTTTCTATAGGCTAAGATGATAATCTACAGATTGATTTATTTGAATGGATAAAAATCACGATCTAGGATAAATAAAGGCTCTGGGTGCATGCCATTGCGCTGTCACCGCCGCTGCTGCTGCTGGCCTGTGTCCTGTGGGTTGAAGTGTGAAGTAATTTGGAAGCAACCGAGCAATCTTTTCTCTCTTGCAGAACACTTCAGAGCAAGCAAAGGTTTTTTTTTTTTTTTTTTTTTTTTTTTTACTATAGTGTCCAACTTAGATCTGAAATCCCTGTGAGACTGAACATAGTTAGTGTTCTTTACAAAGCACTAACTAATAAGAATCAAGTAATTTGGGTAATTGGCATGAATATTTTACAGTGGGCAGAGATTCAAACCTCTCTCTTTGCTCCTGGCTTAGCTCTCTATCTGCCATGTCTGGTTTGAAGAGAACTGTAAGGTTGCATTTAAGGAAAGCATTGAAACATGAAGGGCTTCAGCTCTCCTGGAAGCCAATTTACTAGGTGCAGTCTATACCCCCTCCCAGAGTTCAGCTCTTTTAGATCCCCGTAAAATAGGCCTCAGTTTCTCATTTGCAAGTATGGTGGACCAGACTGGAGCTGCAAGAGCTTTGGTGCACATTAGAAGCAAGAGAGAGCTTTCTAAGTGTCCATTCCCAGAGCCAGTTCATAGAGATTGTGGATTAATTATCTCTCTCTGGACAATGGACTCTCCTCTTTCTCTCCATCTACCCCCTCTCTCTTTCCTCCTTTTCCTCCTCTTTCAACTCCTTTTCAAAAAGAAGTTCTTAGGTAACGCTAATTTGAAACCAAGAGTGAGAACCATGTTCATAGAAGACCTCGAAGGCTTCTCCTACATGCTTAATAGCATTATAAGGTTTTGTCCAATGGGTATGACACTCCATGGTTAGTTAGAAGGAAAATAAAAATATATTATCCTTTTTATGTAGACTGGATTCCTTGTTAGAACTTATATCCAATTCTCACCTAAGAACATTTGAGAAAGAGAATTTGTTTCTAGTGGACTCCTTGTTACCCAGTTACGCGTCTATTAACACTTAACTCTCTGGGCAGATTTCAGCTTGGTGGTTATCTAGGTAAGCTAAAGTACTGTTGTACCCACAAGGAGGTGTTTGCTGGACACAAATGATTGAAGGATCAGTCATGTTATTTATATGTGGATGGGTGGAACTGTCAAGGTACAGAATTAAGTAGGAAGGGAATCTCAAACAATGAACACAATGTCACTGAAAAAAAAATCCTGGACAGAAGTCAAGAATCATCCATAGCCTCCAAATACCTAGGGCTCCCATTAGCCAGCTGGACAGACTGAACTAAAGGAGGAGACAGTGTTCAAAACAACTTTTGAGAACTATTGCAAATAGATGTTCAAAATACAACCGTGTTTTATAGGTCAGAGAGAAAAAAAAACAAACAAAAACAAAAACAAAAATGGATCAGCCTTTGTGTTTTAAATATCCTAAAGATGTCAATAGGCTCATGGGACCGTGCCCATCCCTGAAGATCTAAAACCAATTATTGGTTGGTGATGGAAGGAAAGATATCTTCTCTAGTGTGGTAGCCGCTTACATATTGCCAATGCTTGTGTAAGCAACACAAAAGAAATCAAATGGGTCACTATAAAATAAAGAATGAAAGTGGTACTAGTTAGGAAGAAGGTAATCAGTGGGAATGAGAAAGAAACAGAGGAGGGTAGGGAAATATGATTGGCATTCAGAGTGGAAAGGGTTATAATGAGACTCATTTTATATATGAACAATATATATATAATAAATCACTTGTAAGAACCCTGAGTGACATCATTGTCTGGCTGTACATGGTGGGTTCAGCATGGCTGGTATTCAGGCCCAGATGGCTTTGAGGCCAGATTTGATAAGTGCTAAGAAGTTAATACGAATCCCTAGATCACATTTTCAGTCATTCCCAAAAGCCTGTGCATGGTTGAGGGTGAAAATGCTGTGCAGAAGCCTAAAAAATAACCTGGAATCAAGATGAGCATGAAGAGCATTTAAGAGAGGGAAGCCTTTAGAAATACTCTTTTCTTAGCACTCACCCTTAATCACTGGCTAAGGGTGGTCAGGAACGCTGGTAATCATTTGGCCCAATGGAGAGATGGAAGCCTGGGGAGATACAGAGGCAATCCCATGTGGCTCCTACTAGAATCCAATATTAGCATCAGTTCAGGAAAGGCCATGCTGCCTGTCAGACCCATCTGTGGTAACTGTGGTACTTATATTTATTGTTACCTTCTGAGCTTGAAAAAATGTTATGTTCAACAAATCTCTGCATCTATAACTATTATGAACATTATAAATAGAAATTATCACTATATAAATAGAAATTTTCATACCGCCTTTCCAGCCTTTGACCACTCAGATCTTGTGGGCCAAATCTAGCCGACCACTTCTTTCTCTGATTTGTTAGCAAAGAATGATTTTGTGATTTTTTTTAAGTGGTTGACAGACATCAAAAGAAAATTATTTCAAAGCATCGGAACCCAATATGGAAGTTCAAACTTTAGTGTCTATATAAAGTTTTATTGGGACAGAATTGTTCCCATTTATTTCCATATAATGTCTATGACCTCTTCTAAGCTATGATAGAGTTGAGTCTTTAGAACAGGGGTTATCTGGTTGTAGAAACTAAGCATTTACTTTCTCTCCTTTTATAAAAAATGCTGTACAAGGTGGGTCTTTACTGTTTACTCCATGGGCTGGAGGGCTGTGTGCAATTGGGTCCTCCAAAAGGAGGACCTTGGAGTACCTTGGAGTAGTTTAAACTCGAATTTTCCTGTGTCTAATGAAAACACTTAGGGTATAAACATAGATTTTAATGTTCCAGATTGAATATGTAGCTGAATGTACATGCCTATCACCATCACTGTTGAAGAGAGCAGGAGCACTTATAGGCCTAGAGCCATTAAGTTGGAGGCAGAGCCTGGATAAATACACTATTAAAAATTAGAACAAAAATTTTGTTGCTTAAGTGGCTTCTAAAATTTGCTAAATGTAGCTATGAAGTCATTGTGATGATGTAGCTATAGGCTAGTTACTATTTATTAGGTAATTTCCCTTCTATTTTAGAACTTCATTGGTAATAAAGGGTAAGACCTCAGGTAATGGAACACAGAATCCTAAATTTTGCTCCCAGATATTCTATGTTTCTATCACACAATTCTAATTTTACTTAACCCACTATGTTTAAAAATATATGGAAATCAAGTTAATTTTGATAGTCTTACTCCAATATACAAAATAAAATAAGCCACATCTGTTCTTTGAATGTTTGTAGTGCACCAAGCTATCTGATGCCAAAGCAATGAGGGAATTATGGGAGTTAATCTTGCTTTCATACCACTCCATTTGTGTGGTGAGCTTGCTGCTGCATGCACAGCTGAATGTCTTGATTGTCTTATGTGAGGAAGTTCTGAGTATCAGAGAATTCTGTGTCTGTAGACTTAAGCAATTGCAGTTTAAAAGTATTTGGGAGATTTTGTAGCACTAGCACTCAGTACACAGACTTCTTGTCCTTCCCTAAAGAGTGCAGCATGCCATCGATTTGCACAATAGTTCTATTATATTCAGGATTATATTCAATCAGTAGATGATTTAAGATATCAAAGTTAGAGGGAAATATTGGACCATTTAATATAAAGGCTTGGGGTGCCTGGACTTGATATTTACAGGAGTCCTGAGGTCAAATCCTCTTTGGATACCAAGAGTTGACACTATTTCCTGGCAGATTGCTGTATATTCTTTCCATCAATCCTTATTCTAGGAGAAAACTGTAGAGACTACTTCACTGAAATTATTTGGCTCTAAAATGTACTTGTGGGCCTTTGCATCCACTCTAGAGCTTGTGTGGGTTCGTAGAGAGCTGTGGATTACTTGAAAAGCTCTGTTTGTAAATTCTCAGATGGCTCCGAACAAGGTGGTGTTCTGCTTTTGGCCTCTCATACTGTGAACCAGCATCCCTTCTGAAAGCTAGGGTTTGCCTATCACGATTCTTTGTAGGTTTTCTTTAGGAGTCTGAAGTAGGCTAGCTAGGTAGAGGGAAAAGGGAGGCACGCAGCATAGGGGCTGGAGGCAGAGCAACCACAGAACTGTGATACGGCTGAGCATGATGGGATTGCTCAAACAGTAAAAGCCAAGACTACCCAAACTGGCTGGAAACATCACAACTGACCAAGTCACCCAGGAACTGTGCTGTGCTTCAGTGTGTCACCTTATTGTTAGCTTTCCAGAACTGGCTGTTCCCATTATACCTCCGATGTTATGCTACATCCCCCAAACTCCATATAAGGATAGAAAAGTGTAATAAACCCCATTTCAGGAACATCCCACCCCCTTCTCTGTAATTCTTCACCTTAATTCATGAATAATTCTCTCCTCTATAAGTGCTTGCCTAAATGACAGAGCTGTCCAAAATATCTAGTGTTCTACATTCTCCTGAGAAGCCTTTACTTTCTCTCGGGGACTACTTTTGCTCTGCAAGAGAATCTCCTCCTACTTCTCTGCCTCTTTCCTCCCATCTGTGAAATAGTCCTCTGATCATGTAAGAAGTAGAAAACACTAGATGGAGGTGTCATATTGGTCTCTGAGACCTCCTTAGACTTCACCAACCACAGCAACTTTGCTGCTTAAAATGCCCTCGTGTATAGTAACAAAATGCTCTCTAGTATCCAAAGCACAAGGAGGCTGTTAAGTACCTTATATGAAAAGTATGCTAGAGTTTATGTAAACATGACTTTAGATGTGCATGGTAGGCTGTAAGTTCAGTGGCAATTGGTCTTTAATGTGTACTAAATAGGACATCCATAAATAGAAACACACATGGAACAGGTTTATGTATCGATTAGTTGATGACTGTATTTCAACCAGAGGCTCACAGCAGTACAGTGGTAGTCATGGAGACTTTGCAGAGTATGTCATGATAAATGATGAGAACCCCTGTATTCATTTGTTTTTACTCATTTATTCCCATGGTGACAGAAGTAATCTGGTCTCAGTTCAAAGCTGTGAAGTTGAATGTATACTTATGCACATACATGCATATCTCTGTGTTTATTTGAACTGTGAATTGCTGGTATCAATCCACACTACTGGCTCCTCTTTGAAGCAGATGATACCCATGAACAAAGCATTTCTTCCCCACTTTTAAGAGCAAAGGTCTTCTTAGGTGATGGTTACCTATGACATTTCTATGGAGCCATGTTTGGATTCCATGTCTTTGAGCCAGGACAGAATTTTTTTTCTTGTCTTACATTCCTAAGAACAGAACTTTATAAGAATCCTACTTAAGGTTGGCTCATTTATGGTGCTGTGGAAGGGATAATGAAGACAGTCCTGAGAAAACAGAGACACATTAATCACATTGGCACTACAGTTATTTTTGTTGCTGTTGTTATTATAGACATCTGTGATTCACTCAGGATGCTAAGCTATTCTGGAGGATACTACCTTCATCTAGCCGGCAGCTGTAGCTCATGGACTACTTAATCATTTTTGTTGTTTTAAGCAGTAGGTGTAAGTGAGCTCCTTTTATTACTTCGTGGGCTCATACTTTTCTTTTGTAAAACAGTGACACAGTTCCTGAGATGATCTGGGACAATACAAATTACAGACAGTCAGTCAAATGGACTCAGCTACCTAGGCACAGCATCTTCAACCCACAGATACTTGACCAGCACTTCATGTGTCATCGAACTGCCTCTTTTTCTGTTTCACATTCTTTTTCCCAGAAGGTTATCTGCCCATGGAATTAAGCACTTTGTCTGTCACAGGTGGGTGTTTGGGTTGACCTTTCAAATAGAACTAACTGCCTTTGTCAGAACTTTCAGTACAGAGAGAAAAGTACAATACCATGTTCTCAGTGAGAGACAGTGTCACCATGTGTCTCTAAGTGAACAAGTGAGATGCAATGCTTTTAAAATGAACCCACCCAGCCAGGAACCAACTCAGAACTGGGAAAAGACCAAGCCATGTCTGCTCCAGCTGCTTCCTCTGCTACTGGCTCTCGTTATAGAAAAATAGAAGCCAGGGGGAATAAAAAGGAGAGAGGAAGATGCTGAGATCATAAGGAGAAAATGCTCCTGGATACTTTGGCAATTGTTTCACACCTTTTAAGCCCAAGAACACACGCATAAATTTGGGGTGTTTTGTTATTTAGCATCACTACTGTAAACCAAGCTTTCTCTCTTGACCTAGCAAAAGAATTAATTCAAATTATCAATGTATATCCTAATGAACGGAAAATTATGTGAGCACAGTGACAGCCGGGGTGTTGAACTAGTGAATATCTTTATTCAATTAAAAAATTTTTTTCTTTGTATTGGTTCAATTGTCTAGCATAGAAAATCCCAAGCCCATTTCGGTTCACTCATTTTATGATTGTGTTTCCCCCCCCAGGAACAATAAATAGCATACTTTCCTTACCAAAAGCCATCTTTTAATTACTGCCTTAACTGTGGGATGAGACTGAATCTCTCATTTGAATCTCTGTTTTGAATTACAGAGAATAAATGTCTTAAAGCATACATTTCTGTATTGATTTCCTTTCTGTATTTTTCCTTCTGCTGTTAGCCTTCCTTTCAATAGATGGTGCTCTTTTCTCAGAGACACATCCTTCACCCAAAGACCAGAGAAATCAGCTTTACTTTAAACAATCATTAATTAAAGAAATCAGACAAGCAATTTGCAGTACCTTGGGAACAAAAGCATAATGAGGGAAATGATCTTTCAGGGACTCTGAGCACTCTGTTGAAGCCTGTGACATGTGTGCTGAATAGGTGAAGCAAATATTGTAACTAAACATGGAAGTGCCAAGCTCATGATGCCTCATAACCCCACTGGGAAGAAGACTCAAATCAGGAGCCATTTTAAAGTGCTGGGATATGCTTCTACTTTATCAAAAGTGGATAGATAAGTACTCCATACTAACAGGCTGAATCTGAAGCTGTAACTCACTACCAACCCAATATCACTCTCAGTCTTTGCCAAGCTCATCTGGAACACCCGAAACAACAAAAAGCAGACCTCAAACTCTTTGAAAGTAATTTCACTAGATAGAAATATTTTCCTCTCTAGACCATCCCGAACAACTCCTAGTAACACAGAACGTTGCTGCTTTTAACTTCCTTAATTGTTTCCCATGTTTGCAAGTACTGAAAAAATAGTTATGCCCTAAGTTACCCAGCAATTCCAGATCCCACTTGGGACTCCCTCAACAGAACTGCAGGAAGAAAGTGCGAACTGGGCTGAACAACAGCATACTTGCTACATCTAAGCTACCCTACCCTGGAGAGAGGTCAGGAAAGCTCCCTCCATCTGGGGCAGCCTCAGGATGGAAGAAGGGTAAGATAAAGCCTCCCACAATACATGAGAAGGGGTGGGGCTGTGGTCCAGCCTAAACCAGCAGGTCTTAGAAAGTTAGTGAGTTCATCTCTTTAACATGCTGAGAAGCCTCTGTTGTTCAATTAGGGGAAGCAAACTAGGTTCCCCTCCTCACTGTTTACAACTCCCTATTCTTACAGCTCATGCAGAGGAGTGATTGATTGCAAGGCATGCTTCAAAGACCCTCTTTGGCTTAGAATAAGAAGGGGATCTAAGATGGAGCCTCCCATCCCCATAACTTAATAGTTTTGGCAAAAGAAACCTCTTGTCTTTGGGATTTTGAACACTGCTTTTTTAAGGGAGGGAGAAAAAAACAAAACCAAGTCAAACCAACCAACAAACCAACAAAACCCAGAAAAGTGTAAGTTCACACACAAACAGCAAGTGCTCTATTCAAACCACCCCCTCTTTGTACCCTGTTTACTTCTCTCCTTCCCTCCTGCGGAGCTAGGCATTCAGAACATTCCTTACCTTACAATCACGTACATGACCAGGAAGTTTCCGAAGAGGCCCACTACACACACGATAGAGTAGAGGGCCATGATGGTGATGGCTGTGACCATGGAAGGGCTGCCGGTCTGAGGGCACAGGCTGTCGCTCCCGCCAAGCCCGGTGCGGTTCAGGCCGCATGGGTCGGACTGGTTGCCATCTACATGGGACAAGTTGAGCCAGGAGCCAGGTGCTGGGGAACAACTTGCCTGAGCTAAGGGGTCAGAGCAGTCGCTGGTGTTCCCTGGGCCGGTGCTGCTGTCCATGGTGCTGAAGGCCTGCCGCGGACTCAGTAGGCTGTAGCTGAGAGCACCCAGACTTTTAGGGTTCCACGCGCCCCAGCCTCTTCCTCTCACAGCTGCCTTAAGCTCCGTCAGTTTCTTACACGGACCAACCCTAGTGGAATCAGAGAAGAGCGGCAGGCAGAAGGGAATGTCTGAGCGTCTGATATTCTCCTCTGCTTGTAGCCCCCTCCCACCTTAGAAGTACACGGAGGTGCATCCCTAGCATCCCAAAGCGCCACTCTCTGGGTGGAAGGGAGGAAGCGCGGGCTGTAAGGGATCCAGAGGCTAGAGAGGAGGGAGGAGAGAGAATGAGTGGATTGTGCGCAAAGCAACTCAGAGTCAGCCTCCTCTGTCTCCATGCACTTCCGTGTAAACGAGTGTAAAGTGGGGACGTGGGAGCAGAAGCAGGGACGTTGCAGAGAAGGGTGGGAAGAGACGCTAAGTTTTTTTGTAACAACCATGCATTAGGTAGGGTGTTCGCACCAGCCAGGAAAGTCATTAATCTCGATGACCCTTATACATGCCTCAACACTCTTCCGACTCAACTGTCCATATGCAATTAATTAGGGCTGGAGACCCACTAATGTTATCCTTTACTCCTATCCCCGTATCTGAAGCAAAAATAAAACTTCAGTTCCTCAAAAATTCAACCCCACAAGCCTGTTCAAAGCAACAATGGTCTCTTCTGAAAAAAAGAAAAAAAATGTGAAAGAAGCCTGTTTCAAGTGCCCCCCACTCCTTCAATTTCCCTTAGGTTAGAAGGTTTATTTGCATCTGATCTTTTTCCTAGTGAAGAAGAAGCACAAGAACACATTAGAGATGCGGAGGGGAGGGGTGATAACCTGTAAAATCCACTAAAGATCCCACTACCCCTGCCAGCTCCACTCTTGTGGACCTGCTTAGAAAGATTCATCCTTAGCTTTTGCACTTCCTCCATGCTCCCAAGCTTCTGAATCAGGCAGAAATTTTATTCTTCCTACTGTAGAGAGTCCAAAAGGAACTCCACAGCTCCTTTGAGTGTGAAATAGCCTTAAGCCAGACCCTTGAGGGGTAAGAATACGTTTAAAAAGGTTAGATCTCATGTCTAAGCCGTGGTGTGCTTTCTTCTCAACACTGTGCATGCATACGCATGCGCACACCCATAGTTTAACTATAAATCCTGGAAATAAGTGCCGCCCCTGCCCCACGCCGCCGCCTTTGGCTGTGGAAAGCTTAACTGAATTCTCACAGACTGTGGGAGAGCAAGCTTTAAAGGAACACATAATTACTTTTAGGCACTCATTCTGAAGAAAAGATAACTCATAGCTAAACTATTGTAGACTTTTGGCCAACATTCAGTATTATCTTTACCCTTTTGCATTAAAAGGTGTAATTTCAGCAATAATGTAGATAAGGTTTCCTAGAGGCTGCTCAAATACCTTTAAATATATCCTCCTAGGAATAACTCTGCCAGTTCATACGGTTGAGCTGAAATCTGTGTGCTCAGCATTCATCAGTCTCCCCAGGACACACAGAACCATTGTTACCCCCTTATGTGAATGACAGGTTGACTTGTGCTACTTCCTGCTGCCTTTGCTATCAGATCATTTTGTGATATAGCCCTGTAATCTCTCCAAGTGTGCGTCTGAATATGTTACTTTACCTCACTGACTCACAGTCTTCTCAGAGTACAAACCTGAATTTTATCCAACTATATGTTCTCACCTGAGATCGATATTTCCCTTCTATTGCTATTTTGTGTGCCTTACTGAGAGTAATTATCATCCTTCAACTACCCCAAATGAAACATTTCCTGAACATCATTTCACGTCTTCATCCATCCATCTATCTATCTATCTATCTATCTATCTATCTATCTATCTATCTATCTGTCTATTTTCCTATTTTCTACATGTCCTATTCATTCAATATATACATTGAGAAAATACAGTTAAATATAATTTATCTGATAAATATGAATATTAAGTTAGTCTTGGAAAACTTATCAAAAAGTTACACAGAAATAATAATTTCATAGTACTCAATAAACACTGCAAGGAAAACAGTTCAGCTTCAATTACTTCTTAGTTTTCACCATTTCTTTCCAGGGAGATCTGAAGGTCTTCATGGAAGCTGAAATTTCCCACAAAGAGAAGCAGACTTATTAAAAAATATGACTCAGCAAACTGAAATCCTAAATATTTTATATAGCCTAGGTTCTAACCATGTGAAATTCATTTCCTAGAGCCTTAGTATTTTGTTTGCCTTTCCACTGATATTTCTTGCTAAACCTTTTTTTTTTTAATCAAGAATAGTTTATTACCTACTGGTCTAGGTTTAATTTTGCTATCAAGCCTATATAATAAAACATTTTTATGAAATGATTTGCTTAAAAATGTATTTAGTCACCATATTGGACAGATTCTGCAACGAGCTAAAAGTCACTCCTCTTTCTTGGATTTCAGTGTCCATTGGCTTTAGGTATTCATATAATTGTCACCAATGTACAATCATTTTCAGTTTAGTCTTGATTGGTTTTTGAGAGTGGCTGTTAAAGAAATACACAATTAACGCTTTTAATGAGAACCAGAGTCATAAATACTATACATGGACTAACTACAGTGGTTAGCAGCTCAAAGAAAGAAGCCCACGCACTGCTTCACCTGGAGAGCATGTTAGGTGTTTTGTAGCTACATTCTAATAATAACATTTGATTGTGCATAGCTAATTAGAAGACAATCAAATTTTGATACAATATTATTTTTAGACTACTGTAATGATGCATAACCTTTCAGTAAGATGTAGTAAGATTCTCTGGTTTAGAGCTTAAAAAATAAAAAGCTAAATTCTTAAAGTCTGGAGTTTATTTTAAAAAGTGGGTTGTATTTTTTATTTTCTGGCTATAGATGTTTGTCATGAGACCAGTATAGTCTCCTATTAGTTTATACTTGAACAGTGGCTACTCTTTATCAGTCTCACTTAAAAATTATTGATCACTCACAAAACGTCTGTTTATGTAGGTGTTATGAGAAACAGCTTGTGTTAGAACTTTTGGTCCTCAGCTGCTGATGTTGCAGAACCTATAGAAGGTGAGGCTTCGATAAAGGAAACGGTTACTGGGACGGTATCCCTGAGGTTTTATAGCCCAGCACCAATTCTTTCCCACTCAATGCTTTGCATTGCAGTTGCAACATGGCCACTCCTGATACCATGCCTTCTCCACCATGTAGAACTGTATTCCCTTACACTACAAGCCCAAATAAATCCTTCCTTTTTAACTTTGCATCTTACCAGGTACTTGGTTGCAGTAATGAGAAAACTACCTAATACAGTACGTTGGTTTTTTTTTTCAATTATAATTCATCACATTAGAAGTTAAAACTAAGAAATTTTTTAGTAATTTAGCAAAATCAACAACACAAATATGACACAGAAAAACCAATAATTTTGCTTATTTTAAGGAATGTCATCACAAAATTTCCCCCAGGATCAGCCAAAAAGATATTTAGTAGGAAGAGTGCCAATACAGCTGGGCCATTCTTTCACCTCTATGAGTTGGAGGTAGGCAGTGAGGTTCTGCCTCAGTCAGGCACAACACAGGTGGACAGAGTATAGGAAGGAAAGTGAAGAACGTTTGCATTACTCAGATGTGTGGTTGGAAGGAAGAGAAAAGTTTAGTGGTCTTCATAAATGGTTGTGGCTATTTTCCTTTGCTACTATACTCAGTCAATTTTCATGTCTTAAAGGGAAGCTGGGCAATAGGACTTGAAACTACACAAATAATCCTTAAATCTTGTGGTACTCACAGACCTATGAGATGGTCTCCTATTTTGAGTGAATAGTCTACTTAATCATGGCTTTGTAATATTGCCAAATGGTCACTTGAAACTTTTCATGGCATCTTGTCACTTTCCAAATGCCCAAAGGACTCTGTGCCACTACTAGCTATGCACATTTGCTGATACCACCACTAGCTGTGTTGGGGAAATTCCTAATATTGTGATACTCTCAAGATTTTTTTTTTTTATTTTCCAATTTTGTTGGGAAACCAGAATCTTTTCACTCATAATCAATAATTACAGTTATACTTGAGGTGATAAATTCATCTTCTTCATTTTAAAGAAAATACCAGCCAAACATATGATTCGAGTTGCTGTAGACATCTATCTTTCAGTCATTCTTCAGATCAAAATAGTGTCCTATGGGGGGAAAATACATGGTTCCTGTACAGCTGTGACACATCACACAGGTACTTGTGAGTGACAACCCTCTGTGGTTGGTGATGGGCAAAATGTCCTATGTGTGCTTCCTGATTTCTCATACAGGATGTCAAGGGTCAGGATATTTGCATGTTTGTGTGTTTGTATATCATATATTTGTATATCACATGCATCTGTATATATGTGTAATTTAGGCAAACATGGTATATGTGGAGCTGTGAATATGCAAAGACCAGAAGAGAATGCTGGGGCTCCTCTTCTATTGCTCTGCTTTATTCTCTTGAGACAGAGTCTTTCCCTGATCTTGGAGCCATGCTGGAGGCCAGGAAGTCCCAGGAACCCTCCTGTATCTAATCTCTGAGTGCCGGCATTACAGTACACGCAGGGCCACTCCCAACTTTTTATATGGGTGCTAGGGATTTGAACTCAGGTCCTCATGGTTGGATGACAATTGCTTCTACTAGCTGAGACATTTTCTCAGCCTCCAATGGAGGCATGTTTATAAAATTAACTTTTATTCATACATTGATACTCTCTTTCAATTGTTGGTGCAGGGGGATAAGAGACTCCCCCCAAAGTGCAAGCCATTGACATCAATCCTGATTACCCACTGAGACTTGATGACAAGACTCCATTTGCTGAAGATACCACACATTTTGGTCACAGGACTTTGAAAAATCAAGCCAATACCACCCTGGAAGCTTCCTTTCTGCTGGCCTGCTTTCACAGTCCCAGAAGGTGCTCTTTAGGTTGCTATGGAGAGAAAAGTGATCATCAGTTTCTCCCAGCTGTGACTCCTGCCAGCTATAATAATGACCAGTCTGTCGAGATATATAGCATGAATGTTATAGGGGTAAAACCACTTTCTGATTAGATTTAAGGCCCTATCCGCAGGAAGAAGTTGATTCCTGGTCTTGTAAATGTGGCCATGAATTCAGTTGTGGAGCTCATTGGGCTCCAGAGACGAAGCTACTGTTATTATTTTTTTAAAGAGACACAGTATCAAACTGCCTTCTAAATATGTACCTCTATCCAGGGCATCTCTCAGACCTTATCTCTGTGCAGTGGGATGTGGTTGATATAGAGGCTCATAAACTTGCCAAAGTGCAGAGATATATCTGTGGAGTGACTGGCATAAAGCTGGGTTGGGGGCAGGGTGGGGCAGGGCGGGGCTTCTTTTTGTTGGCTGTAAATGTGATTCTATGAGGCATACACTGGTAAATAGCTGGGCAGAGTGTGTTCACAGTGCTGGCTGTCTTATCAACCATACTTTCCATATTATCTCCAATTTACTCCCGAAAAAGCCACATAATTCTATGGAATTGTTAAAATAAAAAAATCACCTTGTGTATTTCTTGGCTCTTAGAGACCTCAGGGATTCATAGAACACACCTTCGTGCTTACTGATTTAGGCTCTGGCTTTGGTTTTCTCCTGTCAATCCATTGGGCTTAGATGCATAGATGCTCCCCCCAGATGGCACTCAGGTTTCTCTCTGACCACTCGCTCCTGTGCCCCACAACCTTCTATAACTTTTTCCCACTTCTGCTGAAATCTTATTAACCTGCATTCTTATGCCTCTTTTTCTCAGGCCTCCCATTCTGTCTGTTCTTCCTCCCTCCTTCCTCTCCGTGAACTTTCATATTCCACAAATAACAAGAAAAACAACAGGAACAGCATTTCTTCTAGCATGTAACTTGCTTTCAGACCATCATGCAAGCACCAATGCGCAGAAGAACTTGTAAGGTTGCCTTGGGTCCAGTGAGGCTGCTGCCTTGCTTTTGAAAGCTGGCTATTTATTTAGGTTTCTGTTTCTAAGCCAAGATCTGCCCACTCTCTCTCTGTTTTCTCACAGCTCTACATATTCTACCATTCTTTAATATCAAGACCTTTTATTTCAGAGGCTATTAAGGACTTTAATAGGGCTGAAGTTATTGGCATTTCAATCTTTCTCTCCGTTCTTTCTCTGTCTCCTTCTCCCTCTCTTCATTTATTATACTTCCAATTTTCCAATTCTGTTTTGTTTATCCCAAGGTTATCTTTTTCCTTTGTATGTATCTCATCTGAAGGATTTTTAGCGTCCTTCCCACTCATCTTCTCAATATGCCCTTCATAGTGATCTCAAATCATGCTCATCTATATTTTTGTGTATGTGGTAATGAGCCCAATTTAGATCTCCAGCTCTGACTCCCACTCTAGAGCAGTGGTTCTCAACCTTCCTAATGCTGTGACCCTTTAATACATTCCCTTATCTTGTGGTGATCCCCAGCCCCAAAATGATTTTCATTGCTATTTTATGTGTAGTTTTGCTGTAATGTAATATCTGATATGAGACCCTCAAAGGGGTCGAGATGCACAGGTTGTGAACTGCTACTCTAGGGAGTCAGATTCATATGTGCATCAGTTTGGTGAATGTGTTCACTAGAGGTCCAAATGTGTCAACTATTCCCATCTTCCTAGCCCAGCCCAGTTCTCTTACTGGCACCATACCTCTGTATCTTTATTCCATCCTTGGCACCTTGCAGTAGCTAATGGCGTAACATCTGAGTTTCTGTTCATGGTAAAATTATGTTTTAACCAAGGATAAGGAGCATATCTGTGAACAATTTAAATACATTGCTGATAATCTGTTGTTTTAAACATTCATAAGATTTACCTCCTAATAATGTCTACCCCATAGAACTTTTACATAAGTATTAAGTAGGTTTGGATTAATAGATCACTTACAAACATTGCCACCATCCTTAAGCATGCTGTAAATATTTACTAAGTAATACCATAGGTCATTCCCATTCCACTTCCACCCCAGTATTTAATCACTAAGATCTTATAAGTGTACTCTTGCTGGCATCACTTTTCTACTTCAACCTTTTATGACTCCTTTGGAATAATGTTGGGGGTTCTGCACTGGTCTATCTTCTTCACACATTCAGCCTAGATACTGTTACTCGGATGAGACACAGGGATTGTGTCACTGCTGATCTTGCTCATTGGCTCTCTGTGACTTGTAGGGCAGAGCTGACATTCTGGCATCTTTAGGACCATCCCCAGAGCTGCACCTCTAGTCTTCACTGTTTGCACTTGACTCTTTTGGTTCTGTCTTAGTTAGCGTTCTATTGCTGAGATTAAACACCATGACTATGAGCACCTTGCAGGGGCAGGGAGGGGGTTATTTCATCTCACAAGAGTCAGGTTATGCACTCCATCACAGAAGGAAGCCAGGGCAGGAACTCAACTCAGGAACCTAGAGGCAGGAACTGAAATGGAGATGGAAGAGGAATGGTGCTTACTGCCTTGCTCCTCATGGTTTGCTCCAGCCTGCTGGCTTTATATAACACAGGACTACCTGCTAAGGGATGGCGCTACCCACTGAGGGCTGAACCCCTTCCACATCAATCTTCAGCCAAGATAATGCCTCACAGATTTGTCTACAGGTCAATTTAATGGAGGCATTTTTCAGTTGAGAATTTCTCCTCCCAAATGACTCTGACTATGTCAAGTTGACAAAACAGCCCAACCAGGACAAGTGCTGAACAACGAGTTATGCTCATACATGAACTCCAAGGAACTACCACACAGTGGATAGCTAACATTTGCTGTGGTCCCTCTTTGCTGTGTTTTGCTCATTTTCTTTGCTGTCACATAGTAAATATTTAAGTCTGGAGTTGACTGTGGTGTGCCAGTTCTGTTGACAGTGAGGGCGGGCATGGACGGAACATAGCAAATCTCCAGCCATTTCTGCTACTGCCACAGGAAGGCATACAATCTCAATGGGCAATCTCATGCCTTGTGGGCACAAGAGGAGGAGAATCTCAGAGTTTAATGCTCTTGTGCCATCTTCCCCTTTATAGTAAAATTAGAAATTCCCTGACTGTTAATATGTTTTGTTAATATTAAGAGATTCTACTTGAAATATGATTTAAACTCCTTCTTAGAACTTTTGATAGGATTAAAGTACCAGAGAATTCTTTTATCACTTTTTAAAATTGTTTGTGATACAAAAATAAAACAAACTTTATGATCCTAGAGTTAATAAACAGTTTTTCAGTGGCTGAGATTCCTGGTCCTTATTGGGAGTCATATATTTAGCTTCATCTGTATCTGTTTGCAAGTAGAGAATTATTCCAATAAAACTACTCTTATTGTCTGTCTAGAACCCATTCTTCTAGGAACAATAAATGCAGTAAATATATTTTAGTGCTATTTTTCACTCTGGATCATTCTTAGCTTTATAAAATATCTCTTCTTCAGTGAAGATACCACATGAACGGAAACTCTCTCACCTAAATCTCTATATTTTATAAATCCTGGGAGTAGATTATCTGTGAAGTATTTTTGTTCATTTGTTTGTTTTGTTAAAATGAATTTATTGATAAAAACTGACATATATTTGGCTAATATTATGTGTTCACTTCTTTAAAATCATGTGATTACACATTGTTCTCTTGCTAGGCATATCCTAAGACTTTGGTCAAAGGAGTCTAACCAAGGCCATCCTAGATTATACTTTAAGATCCACAATTTAAGTTCTTGGAAAGACAAAACATGTGGCTTTTTAAAATCTTTTACATTTTTTTTGAGCTTAACAAAAATGTTCTGAAACCCTTGTGTCTCTAGACACCTTGTATTTTCTTTTTTTCCATTTTAAGTACCTTAAGAACAAAGGTCAAACTTTACAATTTTTTGTAAATATGTTAAGAGATCTTTTTCTTGGATGAAAATTTTTACAGAGAGGGATGTATCAGAAGTATCAAGTATGATTTGAATGCAATATATCAAACATTTCCTAAATGGAGTACAGAAAGACTGGAAATACCCTACAGAGATTTTGGCAGCTCTCACATGGAGATGTACCTGCTTGCCACTATTGGCATGATGATAACTAAATTACAGTTGGCTAAATCTTCATTTCTGTGACATTAGAAAGTTAGTTTTCTGAAATGGTAAGGAACTCATTTAAGCCCGGTTTCTGTATCATGCTCAGATGATTTTTATCTTGAAGTTTAAAATAAAGATATTCAGCTTTAAACTTTAGGGATGAATATATTTCTAATTGGCATATAATTTAAAGGAAATTTAAAGATTAGCTTTTGAAGTAGTAAGTATTTATAGAAAAACATAATAGTACAAAGTGATCAACTTGATAAACTACTTTCATTTAGGTGTCATATATTAGAATACTTAGCCTATATAAAAAAGAAACATTTAATTTGTTGTAACAATAATATACAATACATTAAAAAACACCTTATGTGCAGTTAAATGTTTTAAGGGGCAGATTAATGCTCACTCTTTCTCTATTTCATTCTTTCTTCTTCTCTTCCTCTCTCTCTCTCTCTCCCTTCCTCTCTCTCTTTCTCTTTCTTTCTTCCTTTCTTCCTATATTTTAGAAAAGATTTACCACATAGCTCAGGCTGTGCTTACACCCCAATAGAATCTTTCTTCATCTAACCTCTCTAATTCTATGATTACAGGCATGGATCACCAAAGGGCTTTAGAGTCACTTTTAAACACATAAATAGATATTTGAGCTCAGAAAAATCCCAGAGGTCTCTGCATGGCAGAGAATCTACAAACCACAGTGTAGAAGATAGTGAGGCAGTCAGGGTGAGCTGTAGGGTGAGTGAAGAAATGTTGTAAGAGAGAAATGTGTTGAGAGAAAGAAGACTAATGGATGGTGGGGTGAGTGTGCAGCCCGAACGTGTATGTGTAGAATAGGCCTTGTCTTTCCAGAAATACACAAATAGGAAGAAAAATATATCCTGCATCTAAACACACAGCAGTTTAATCAGCTGGGCATTCATTCTTAAACCTAAAGTTTGGTTGAGAAAATGATATCCTGATGAAGAAGAATGCCCAGTGATCTCTGCTGGGTTGGTCCAAGTGTATTTAGTGTATTTTAATATGTACCAGAGAAGTACATTCAAGTTTGGAGTTCATATCTTTACCTAGAAAAGATACAGAAGGAAGGATGAGGGGACAGTGTAAAAGGAGACTTTGAACAGGGGATCTTTTCTTTCTGGGGTTGGGGGGGGGGCTCACTACATTTATATTTGTGTATCAGCATAGAATTTCAAACAAAAATCAGAAGAAACAATGGCTCTTTGGTCTGGTGGACCGTCAGCAGCGTGTTCCTTATGGTATATACTAGGTGACTTGGTGCCTTTCACTGTGCATGAGGGGGGTAGAAGATGAGATGCATCAATTAGAAAGTGACAGACCCTCTTCATTTAAATGATCTGATTTAGTAGGCTTTACATAGGATGCATTTTTCATTACTATTTTTCTAATATAACAGTTGAATTATAGATAATCTGATGTTCAGACTAATTCAACAAGTCACCTGTGTGGACTGCTGCAGAGTTTGAGTGTGACTAGACAGGTGCGGGGCATTCCCATGGCTCCTTCAGACTTCTTTTCTTGATTTTTTTTCTGTCAAAATAGGAATGGCACATTTTCTTGGGACTAACTGTGTACCAGACGCTGCATGTGCACTTTATGTGAGCAATGTGACTGGACTACTTGTCTACACAGATGAGTAACTAGGTGCTATAAAGGGATAGAACAAAGGACTTCATAGAGCGCTATTTAAGCCACTGCCAACCACCATCTAGGCATTCCCTAGACTCAGCACCATCAAAAGTCTTTACCAGATGCTATTTGTCCTGAGCACCTGAGTTATAAACTTGGCTCAATGTACTATGAACACACTACTTTTCTGGGGAAAGTTTTGGCTATATGAAACATAAACTTCATATTTTCATTTAATTAAAAGACCTTATTTGGCATTAACCCCATCCTAGATATTAGTATCAGGTACTTGATGAAAATAGTAAACAAAAAAAAATGCCCTGTTTTATTGTGGCTTCTCTTGTAGGGAAAATGGAAGACAAATAGAGAGATAGTAAGATAGATAGATAGTAAGATAGATAGATAGATAGATAGATAGATAGATAGATAGAGCATTATGTATAATAGCATCTAAAAGGACTCCTTACGCTCACAGGTAGTGGAACTATTAAGAGCTGTGTCCTTGTTGGAGGAGGTGTGGCCTTCTTGGAGGAAGTGTGTCACTTGGGGGTGGGCTTTGAGGTTTCAAATGCTCAAGCCAGGCTCAGTGTCCTTCTTTCTTCCTGCTGCCTGATGATCCAGATGTACAATAACTCTTAGCTCCTTCTCCAGTACCGTGTCTGCCTGTGTGCTGCCATGCTTCTCAGCATGACAATAATAGACTAAAACTCTGAGGCTGTAAGCCAGCTCCACTTGTTATTAAGTGCTGCCATGGTCATGGTGTTCCTTCCCAACCACGGTCACTCTAACTAAGATAGAAAAAAGTGTGAAACGCTAGCAAGGGAAGCGAGTCAGTGCTGTGTCAAAACTAGATTGACAGCTGAGTAGGAAAGCAAATTAAGTGACATTTGTATACGGGATATTCGTCCTTGATTGTGTTAATGAGATCATGGGCATTGAGGGAATATTTTTATTTCTGGACATGATATTAACAGCCAGCCTTTTGTGCTTCTAAACAGATAGATTTTTGGCTCGTTTGGCTCGTAACCTGATTTGCAGTCTCAGTCTCCACCAGACCCAGTCTTTCTGCTGAGTGCTGAAACACCTGGTAGGGTGAAAACGGTCCCCACGCATTGCGACTTCACACATTCTGAAGTTTCTGTTATGTATGGCCAGCTTCAGGAAAAAATTCAGTGCTATATACTATTAGACTAAAATGCTTGGATTTAAAAACATTTTCAGTGGAAATTCTTCAAGTGCAGTTCTAAAAGTTGTACAACTACATTAGCCCAGCAGTTTAAGTAATTGTCAGAATCAAGTAAAGTGCGATCTAAAAGGCTGTTGGCACCTCTCTACCTATCACCTGTGCTTCTTGGACTTTTAGTTGAATGTAATTGCTTTTTAAAATTTGTTTTTGTTCTCTATATTTTAAAAGACCCAAACAAATGTTCATAATGTCGTTTTCACTATTAATTTTTACACAGTTCATTCTTTCCATCTTCTTTTTTTTGCTTCTCTCTCTCCCTCCCCCCTCTGTGTGTGTTTGTGTGTGTGTGTGTTTGTATACTCTTTTACTTTGGTACTTGTTGTGAACTTATATGATGATTTGTGGAGGCACCTCTGATTCTCTCCAGTAGATGCAACCTCTGTGTTGATGTGTTCTATTTTTTCATTGAGTTTGAACTGTTCTCGGGCTTTTGTTACTATAGACAATAGTGTAATGTGCAGCTCTGTGTGTTAGCCAGTGTGTCTTTCACACATATTCCTAGAGATGCCTCTGGATTAAATTTCATATATGTATATAATATGTGTGTATGTATATGTAATTTGATCGATATCAAATTGTGCTCCTTGGGGACTGAATATTTTGCTACTCCAGAAGAGAGGTATCTGAATGGGGGCATTTCTTAATTTGACAGGATGATTTCAGCCTTTCAGAGAGTTTACCCATTAAGTAGGAAGTGATACTTTGGTGAAATTTTAATTAGTTTTGTTTCCAGTGAGGTTGCGTGGCTTTCCCTAGGGCTAAGAACTGCTGGCCTTTAATTTCTTGCTCAATTTTCTCTGGTCAACATTCTATCACACACAAAAATAGGGATGCATTTTTATTTTTATTTCATGAACTCTTTCATATTTTAAAGATATATGGGCATGTTTATTAGGATTATCTTGATTATGCTAATTGAGATGAGAACACCCACCCTGAACATATGTGTCCCCATTCTCTGGTTCAGGTCCTGGACTGCATACAAGGAAAACCTGAGCCGAGCGCCAGCAATCACCATTTTTTCTTTCATGATGGCAGGTGTAACGTAACCAACTTCAGCATGCTTCTGTTGTTCAGATTTCTCACTGTGATGGTCTGTGCCCATGTCTGTAAGCAAAAGAAACCCTTTCTTTCCAAAGAGGCTTGCTTGTTTGTTGGTCAGTTTGTGTGTGTGTTTGTTTGAGGCAGGGTTTCTCTGTGTAGCCTTGGCTATCCTGGAGCTTATTCTGTAGACCAGGTTGACCTCAAACCTAAAGACCAGTCTGCCTCTGCCTCTCGGGTGCTGGTATTAAAGGCATGCACCACCACTCAGCTCAAACTGCTTTTGTTGGGGTATCTTAACATAGAAATAGGAAAAGAAGCTAATATACTCACTAGCAGGGAGAGAGAGAGAGAGAGAGAGAGAGAGAGAGAGAGAGAGAGAGAGAGAGAGAGAGAGATCCTAATCATTGAAAGGGTATATAGACAATTACTTAACTATGTCCCATAAAACTCCACCTACTAAAAGTTCTATCTCCTCCCAATAGTATACCACCTTGGTGACATGCCTTTAACACATGGATACTTTGGGAGCATATTCTCTGAGCATAACAGAGATGATAGAAGAAATTATCTATGTTAGCTTTCAGTACTATAGGATGAAGTTTATAGAATAATCTTAATACTTTGGGAAGCTACTTTATTGAAAGGGGCACACACTACATTTATAGTTTTCCCATCTGATTACCACATTATTGCTACATCACTTGCTAAGAAGTTTTTTTTTTACCATAGGACTTAAGATATTACCCTTGAGATTTTATGTATTATGGGTATAAAATAAAATTGATTCTGAATGTTCTGTTTTATTCCATTAATCCATCTAGTTTTTAATGCAATAAGTTCCGCTTTACTGTAAGATTTTTCTCATATTTAATAGCTGCAGAGGCAGTTTCCCTGCCTTTTTAAATATTTGTGCTTCACCGAGTAAACCTGTTAACTCTTTTACTTTTCGAAAGGTTGCCTAAAGCATTTCAGTGTTATTTTATTAAATTTACCTCTGGGAGAACTATTTATTCATAATACTGGTCATTATTAAGTACCTGATATGTATTTGTATTCATTTAAGTTTAGTTAAGATTTTTTTCTTAAAATTAGACATTCTGATTGAAAATTAATACAGTTACTTACTATTGTTGATGTTATTATCATATTTACTTTTGCCAAGTTGACTTTCACATGGCATATATTTTATGCTATATATTATATTTAGTTATATATATATGACATTGCTTTTTGTTTTTTAACTTACATATTTGTGACTTCCTTTAACTCCTTATTTATGACAAATTTTTAATGACTATATTACCTATATTATATTTTTATTATTTAAAACAATTTTAAATTTAAATATATTTTGACCATATTTTTCCCATTCTCCATGTCCTTCAAAGTCCTTCCCTGGTCCTTATCTATTCAACTTTAAGTTTCCTCAAAAGCCAAACAACCCAATACAACCACACACCCCAAAACCAAGGAAACATGACCAAACCCTACCCCCAAAGAAAACAAAACAAAAGAAAACACCAAACTGTAATCAGATAGATTACAAACACACACACACACACACACACACACACACACATGCGCACGCTCACAAACTGGAATTCATTTGGTCAACTACTCCTGAACATAAGGTATGGAAGGTTTTTGTTTTTATTTGAGAAATTTTTAATTTCATATTTTTGCTTGGGGTTTCATATATTGGTACAGTAATTACATCACTTTTAAGTTCAGACTAAGATGATCATATGTCTCCCCACCTTTGAAAAGTCATGGATTCACCATCAGGATGTATTAGAAGGAGCTATACACATAGTTTATATGTAGTACATATGTAATTGTGCACATACAGCTTTTCAGTTTCTCTCATTGACTGTAAGTTTGTATTTCACGGCAGTCACTAACCAACTGACACTTTGCTCCTGGTGAGAAGCTACTTAAATACTTAGTGGTTATGTTTCTCCCCATGACCCCTAGTTGACTTCTCAAAGTAAATAGGACTTTTAATAACTTACAAACCCCTATAAGATTTGCACCCCCTCCCACTGCTTACCCTGTAGAGCTCAGGGATCTCATTTTTCACTGTTTCCTTTTGTTACCACCATACTGCCTCCTGGGCTTTTCACTTGGAATACTTCTCTATTCATATATTTTACCTCCTTAGGTATGGGTTATTTAGATCAAATTGGTCAACTGAGTACCACTCTCTAAAGTTGCAACCACACCCTTGTGATTCTTCAGGTCTTTCCCCCGGTGAGTGGTGTCACCTACCTGGTCTTCTACTTTTAGCACCAATAATACCATTGTTATTGGTGAGCCTGTTCCCTCACAGGCTCATATGTTGGTCCCCAGTGGGTGGTACTCTTTTAGAAGTTTCTGGGGGGAGTTTAGGAGGTAGGCTTAGTCGGAGAAAGCCATTCACTAGGGACATGCATTTTAAGGTTACATCTAGCACTCAGTGACTCTTCTGTTTTCTCTGGTTCCTGCATCCTGTGAGGTGAGAAGCCTTCTTCACATGCTCTTGCTGCTGTGGTGTTCTGCCCACATCCCATAGGCAAACAACTATGGTATGAAAGTATAAGCCCAACTACATCTGTCATTCAAGTCGATTATAGAAAGTTAGTTTGTCCTAGTGATGCTGAAGTTAACATACATCCATGTTCACTGGACACTTGACTGAGGGGAAAACAACAATGTTCTGGGTGTAGGCCAAGGGGTCAAGAGGCCTTGGCTGGTTCCATATCTTCTCCTAATCTTTTCTAAGGCCCTGAAGGTCAGACCAGTGTACATGAGATTGAGACAAATGTCAGTCAAGGACAATTGCCCCATTACCTTAGCTGAGGTCAGCTTCATTCAGCCAGTCTTGGACAAGGTCCACATATGACTATAGACACACGTGCAATGAGCACCTATGGCTCAATGCTTTTGGTCAGCAATGAAGGACTCACCATTAGCATTTATTCCGTAGTTTATTTAATGTGTGTCAGCCTCTAACAAATTAAACCTTACTTCTGTGGTCCTTGTTTGCTACCTCTTAACCTTCACTTCATGGAGGTAGAGAATTTTATCTACTATGAAATTGGTTTTCAATAAACATTCATTGGATGGATGGAGCCACAAATTATCACTCTCAGCTCTGCCAACATGAGTTAATCATCTGGGACACCTAACTGACATTGCTGCTAGAACTTGGCAAACTTCTCTCTCTTCTACAGATATGAACAGATAAATGATTTAAATGAAACTCTCTTTAGAATCTTCTATGTCATATCTTTGAAGTTTCATGGTCACGTCTTGTAGGCTCTGCTATACATCACTTTCTTATTGCTGTCCCTTGATTGCTGGTTGAATTAAAAACAGCATTTCTGGTGCTCTGTGCTAACCTCTATTTGAAAACTGTCCTTTGTGTTCGGAGGCTGTATCATCCAGGGCAGGGTGAGCTAGCTTACTCATATGCTATTAAAATTGTCTCCATTCATATAATTCTTTGTTTTAGTTAGTAAACGTTATTCTTTCACAATTTCATCCATGTAAACTATATGTTCTGGTCATTCTCCACCCCATCACCCTTTCCACCTTTATTAATGACACCCCGTTACAAAACTCCTTGTCCTATTTCCTGTTTCAATTTTGTTTAGTATTCCTTACAGTTTAGGGTCATCTGTGTCACTTTGAGTTTGGAACTAACCAGAAAATCCTAGCCAGCTCATTTTGTTTTACAAGTAGATATTATGCACCCTCCACCTCCAACCTCCATCCCAGAAATGTTCACTGTCAATAGGTCATTGGTAAGTGGTAGGGCCCCCCTGAGTCCCATTCACCTGTGAAACCTTCTACTCAGTTGGGATATTATTAGGAAATGGGGCCTTTGGGAGGTAATTAGACTCTGAGCTTCGAACATTCATGATTGGATTATTACACCTGTAAGAAGGGACACAGAGAGCTTTTTTTTTTTCTCTCTCTCTTTTGCCTTCTATGTGAAGATTCAGGAGAAAGATAACCACCTATGGAGAGCACTCACCAGGCTCTGGCCTTGCTACTATCCAACAAACAGGCCTACTATGAGAACCACATCTCTTCTGTGTAAGCAATTTGGTCCTGAGATCCTACAGTGTTCTGTCATAATGGCCCAAGCTATAGAGATGCTCACCTTCCTTCGTTTTAGAGCACGTTCACTTACATTTAAAAATGTAAAAGTACTAGGGGAGTGGGAGTAATATTCCACAAATTATATCTCTAACTGGGGAAGGGGCACTTCTAATTAATTGAAATTTAATTGATAACTGAGCAATTACGTCAAAAATTCTGCTTTGCCATCCAAAGCTCGAGGCTGGACCCCAAGCTTCTGAAATGTCTACCAGTTTGTCAGTAACCCTTTGGAGAAGTAATATCTAAGACAGCTCATAGAAAATGCTTCTAAAACTTCCTGTCTAGCTGTTGTCTCACAACCCAGAAGACTGTGGTATAGACAATTAGAAGTAAGAAAGATGGAGGACTTTGTGAAAGCGGAAAAGAGCAACAACACCATCATCACCACCACCATCACCATCACTACCATCACCATCACTACCATCACCACAACCACCACCACCACCATCACCACCACCACCATCACCACCACCACCACCACCACCACCACCACCA
>NW_022196911.1:3542663-3543903 GCF_008632895.1 Mastomys coucha | reverse complement strand
ACCACCACCACCACCACCATCATCACCATCACCATCATCACCACTACTATCACCACCACCACGACCACCACCATCACCACTTGCAGGGGCAATGGTAGGGAGAATGCATAAGTATAGAAGGGAAGAAGAGCTTTTTGAGGGGTAGAAGGAGATAAGAGAGGATAAAAGGTGGGAAGATAGGATCCAAATATATTATGTGTGAAATTCTACATGAATAAAAAAAATCCAGACCAAAAATATCCTAGATTGCCACATTTTATTTATCAGTCAATTCTTAGTCTTTGTTGAAGAGGCTATTGTAAATACTCAATTCTTCAGTAATTGTATCAGTTTCATCCCATATGTTCTAACAATTCAATGATTTTTCTCCTCATTTGTGTCTTTAAGACAAAGATTCTATCACCTGTGAGTAAGAGCCAAAGAGATATTGAAGATTTTAAACTTACAATTTGCAGTCCAATAAGAAATGATTTGGTTGATAGTTGGGGTATCATTCAGTTATTTGGAAGGTTGAGTCAGCTTGACCTGCAAGTATCACTCATTTTCATTAAAGGAACCCTTCACGTATAGATGCATTTAAATCCAATTTAAAAATCCTCCCTGCTCACATTTCTATATCACGGTTTTAATAGACTCATCTGTATCAGTAGTCCATCTATGAAATAAATACATGGGTCTTCTTTGCTTCCTAATCTGATGGCTGCCAAGATGTTTGCTTTTAAATAATGAAAATGTTTCCGTGAGTAAAAAAGAAAAACCCCAAAGCTAATTTAAAAATCACTATGGTGATTTTTTAAACCCTTGCTCACTCTATCTATGCAATTAAGACATATGTATCATTTCACTTGAAATTATTTAAGCTTATTTTTTTTTGGCATGTGGCCATTTATAAATACACATACATGCATGCACTGAGAAGCATGCAGAGAGTGATGAGATAGTTTATATTTATAGTGAAACCAACATTTTAATCATTTTTTTCATTTGTTAAAGCTCTTTATCTCTTTCCTTTTGCCCATGGCTGCTCCTTCTAAATATTTAGTTTCTAAGAGCTAGAAGCCCTGGAGTCCCTTATGAGTTATCCAAACTTCTAAATGTACAATGAAATAAAAAAAATCTAGATAGCCTATGAAATACTTTATATAAAGTAAAAATTTGACTTAACTATCCCTTGTTCCAAGGGATACAGAAAAAAAGACACAGACACACACAGACACACATAGACACATACACACACACA
>NW_022196911.1:3517208-3542653 GCF_008632895.1 Mastomys coucha | reverse complement strand
ACTATTTAACTCTTTCAATTGTTAATTACCATTTCTGTGTTTTCTACTCATCTGCTGTCTCATCATAAAGACGAATGAGATAAAATAAATGAACATCCAGTAGCTCTTCCAGGAAACTAGGTAGAAAAAATTCCCACAACAAAATAAGGTTGTATTCGCTTTATTTTTTTTTCTGTCCCATTTCATTCAGCACTCCACATAACAGCAAAGATTTTGATGGGATCCAAAGGCTGGTTCTTCTTATACAATGACATTTATTGCCTGATACAGCCACAAGAACAAGAGGCTACAATTTCACAAAAGCAGAGCCTTTCCGCATCATCTTAGCAACCCAGCTCAGCCGGATTCTATTGACTAAATTGTCTTGTTAGCAGGGAAGAGAGGCAATTAATTCAGACAAAGCCATCACTACAATCTGAAGAGAAGCCCACCTTAGGTAACTTCTCCCCTCTTGATTTCCATTTCCCTGTCTGAGCTTTTGGAATGCAGACTTACAGAAAGCTTACAGCATTGGACCAGATCCTGTGCTTTCAAGATCTGTGGAATATTCTCTCTGAAATGAACCTGGAGGGCTTCCCAGCTTTGGTGTTCCTCTCCATTCTCAAGGACAGCGAAATGAGTTATGGGAAGAGAGAAGAACCTGGACAATCACTGGTGCCTATGCAATGAAGAGCCAGAGATGGCCTGGCCAGGATTTGCAATTAAACTCTAGTTTGCTGTGTTCAGATAGAATCTCAAAAATGTCTTATAGTGATTTGACCAACACATCACTGGCCAGCACAGTTACAAGGAACACCACGTGAGGTGAGAGAGAATATCGGAATGAATGGCTGTTATTGTCCTTAGTTTTGCTGTCAACTTGACACATTAGTGAGAAGAAGGAATCCCACGTCTGAGGGATATTTTCTTACTTAGTGGTTGTTGTGGGAAGACCCATCTCACAGAGGGTGGAACAATCTCTGGGAAGTTAGTTAGTCCTGGGTTGTATAAGAAAGCAACCTGAGCAATCCATGAAGAGCAAGCCAGGAAGCAGTGTTCTTCTACGCTCTCTGCTTCAGTTCCTGTTTCTAGGTTCCTGCCTTGACCTCCTTGGCTGATGGATGGTAAATGGTAAGGAAATAAATTCTTTTCTCCCCTAAGTTTCTTTGACCAGTGTCTTATCACAGTAACAGAGAGGCAAGCTAGGACAATTGTCATTTACTGAAGTCTGTAAATGAAGAGAAGCCCACCTTAGGTCCTAGTGCCATTGACAATATAAAGTGCTGTGAATAACCAATCTGTCTATCTGTCTGTCTGACGGTCATCTATCTGTCCATCTATTCATAGACAAACCTGTCCAAACTTGTAATCGTGTACTCTACTCCATTACCTTTAGGTTGCCACTGTGTGATTGGTGCTTGTTTCCATCCTTGGACTCAGACTGATAGCTGTACCTGTATTCTTGTTTAGTTTTGATTTGTTTATTACTTCGTTAGATACATTTTTAATTTTGGAGGACTTTTATATTTGAGGAAAACTACAAAGAAAATTTCCCATTTCTACATACAAGTTCCCTAGTTGTTTAAATATAGCAACTCAGATACACAAGGGATTCAGTTGTTCGTCATTAACCCCTTCTATTCCTACAGCATGTCTTTAACTTTCCCATCATGTAGTACAAAACACACCTCTTTTTATCCTCTTCAAATAAATGTTTATCTATAGAAAACATATATATATATATACACATATATGTATAACAGTTTTGAAATTATGATGTATTGTACAATTTCAAAGCCACTAAAACAATATGTGTATTCTTTCAAGGTACTATACAGTGTATTAATCAATGTATATGTTGTGGAATGATTGTGTCATGTTGATCAACTTAGACCCTGACTCTATCACATACCTATGAAAACTAGAGAGGTCCTTGTGTGTGGGGTGATGTTAACAGGGAGCAGTTAGGTAGGTAGACAGGAATGCATATCAACCTGTATGGGGATCATGTATGTATGATGTATATATATATATATATATATATATATATATATATATATATATGTCATAGGACAACTTTGTATGTATGTATATATGTAGATCATAGGACAACTTTGGGTGTCACTTCTTGGGTACTTTTTATGTTTTCTTTGATGCAGGGTCTCTATGGCCTGGAACTTTGCCATGTAGTCCAGGCAAACTAGTCTGTGAGCATTCAGGCATCTGCCTGCCTCCATCTTGCTCCTGCTGGAATTACAAGTACCATGGTGGCTACACTCAGATCTCTTTTTACAGGGGTCCTGGGGATCTGAACTCATTCTTGTAAGATAAGTACTTTATTGGCTGAGTCATCTCCATGGGCCCTAGAGTGATCTCTGTAGAACATAAGGGCTATTCTGCGGTGCCCATGGTTTAGATGCCTCTTGGCCATTGCAGTCAGATGCTGGATGGCTTTTATTTAGTTACCAAATCCATCCAGGCCTGTCCTCTTCCTAGCCGAACTTAAGTGGTGGCGGCTTTCCTTCATTTTTGAACATGCCAAGTTCTCCCCTTTCTCAGTCCACATTAACAAAAGTGTCCCTGTACCTCTTCTCCTTTGTGCTATTCCTTTGACTAGTTGTCCTCACTCAGTGGGTCTCCTTCTATGTTAGGGTAGTAGATATGACTCACCTATAGGAACTAAATTCATTGTCTTTTATTGTGTAGCATATCCCCTTGCTAATTTCCTTTATAGTACCGGTCACAACTTACATTAAACAGACTCATTTGTCTATCTGTTTACCAATTTCCTCATCAGAATGTAGATTTAATTAGTGAAGAGACTGTCTTTCTTTCATTAGCATCTCAGTGACAGGACGTAGTAGGTACTCAATAAATATTTATTAAATAACACATAAATGAAATAGAGAGAAAAAAATATTTCCAGATATGTTCCATGGCAGCATCCCTTAGGGCAGAGAAAAATAAAGAACAATTACAGTTATAGAGTTTAGAGTATGATTTATGAGCTCCTGGGGTTTACATTTATTAAAACCTCTACGAACTTCAATCCAAGTGCAATTTGAAGTCCATAAAGAGGCAGTAAAGGGGGAGTGCAACTGAGTATGCTTCTTAGCCTCTGATTTCCCAAGTGATTCTCTCTGCTGTTCTCAAGTCAGAGAAAAAGAGCCATAACAAGCAAGTGCTATCTATGTGTTGCGTTGGGGTGTGGGTGGGGACCTTCTCCCTTTGCTGCAGCTCATGGGAAAATCACAGACCACAATACTCAGCACAAGCTGGAGACTAAGATGTCTTTACTGAGAGAACTGTTTCTCTTCCCTTTTATGTGTATGTGAGAACATGTTCATGAACTATAAGTCCCTACCATTCTTATTCATCACACAGCTCCCTTCCCTTTCCCAATAAATAAATATCTGGGCAGAAGCAGAGCATAGCATGTCATGTTTTAATTACTTTCTTACTCTGGACCAGCAGTGCGTGAATTTAAACTTCAATTCAGGGACCCCTGCTTCCAGTGGAGCAGAGGTACTAAGAGCAGTGTTGCTTTTTGCTTGAAAGAAGTAAAGGTTTAAGTAAATAGTTTTCAAGATTTTTGAAGTCATGCAACAAAAAGCAATGCTGGGTAGGAGACCAGAAATATATAAGATTGGCCTGGGTTGTGCCCCAACTTCCTGTCTGGAATTCTGAGGCTGTAGTGAAGGAAGCAAATGCCAGCTAGAACCTGGATGATGTCTGCTTGAGTTGAGGAGAGAAATCTGGAGACCAAATTGGCTCATGTAGGTAAGACAGCATTCTAGCATTCAAGTAGGTCTTGACCATAGAGAACTCTGGAGATCTTCCTCATGTTTCTCAGTGTGCTTTAGTACACATTTACCTGAGAGGCCAGGGGAAGTATCCGAGAATGAAGTCAATGGTTCTTAAAATGAAAGCTGAGAATATGTCCTGATGCATAAGACTGAAAAGCTAGCAACACACAGGACATCAAAGGAAGGACAGGGAGGAGGGAAAATGACATTTAGAAGAAAGGCATCTCTAGTCCTACCCAACAAATCTTAGAAGCAAGACCTAAGGTGATTAAATTGTTTCCAAGTAAATTATGTCTGTCCTAGAAAATAGTGGAGAACATTAGTAAAACTAAAAAATATTACATGTATAGTAAGGTAAGTGGATAGTGTTGGCATACCACCATGCAATGTTACCAGAAGTTTTCAGAAAGCAGTAAAATAGGATTCATGGTACGGATAGAAATCAATCAACCTGAATAATGTAAAGCAGCATACATGATAGAATGAGGAGATAAAGATAGTAAGACACCTTGGTTCAGATCTGAGACTACTGGGTGGAATTATAATCCAAATGTTCAAGAATCTATAGGAATGAAAACTTGAGGATGGTAAGTGGAGACCAAAGGTACATCCTTATGTCAAAGTTCTTAAGAAGACCTTAATGAGTGAGGGTACACACACTAGGTGTTGTTAAAAGCATATAGCAGCAGAGAAGAAAGGGCTCCTAAATATACTGATTTAACAAAAACACTTCTAAACTGTGATACAGAAGGGGAATGCATGGGCACAACAACAGTAGCATCAACATGGTAGGACAGCGCCAGGCAGCTTGTCATATATATAGTCTAGGTCAATAAATCTTCCCAAAGATAGAGAAGAAAAATAAAGATAAAACATGTGCATGTATGGAATTGTCAGAGAATAAAACTTAATATAAATGAACCAATAAATAAGAAGTAGAAATATTTTATATTAAGTTATCAAAAGAAATGTGGGGTGGCTCTTTTAATATCACATAGAGTGATGTTAAAACTCTTAATAATACTATTATCCATAGTAAAGAAAGCCTTTTTGCGATATAAGTTAGCCAGTTAGTAGAAAGATTATTTCTAAATATTTATGCACTTAAGATAGTGCTTATGAATACATCAAAGGAAAGCTGAAGTGTAAAATAACAGCTGAAAGAAATAGATGAATGCACAGTCACAGGCCTCAGCGCTGATTGGCTGTGGCACAGAACATCAAGGTCACCATGGAAGCCCTGTGAAGCCTCATCCAACTTGAACTAACACTTGGAACACTACTCTGCACTCGACCGAATCGTGAACTTTCTAAGTCGAACAAGAGCGATCATTTTCCAGGATACATCTTAAACTGTGAGTCACGACTCCACCTGGGATCATGCGATAGAAGGTGAGGTGATAAAAAATTGGCAACAGTAAAAGCTTCCCAAATATGCAATGACCATAGTTCACAATCAAACAGAAAATGAACTTGAGGTGTTGGGGCAGAACTTCCTGTTGTTGCACAGTGTAACTTCCCTGCAGCCTTCATTCCGGGTGTACAATACCCACACTTTTTACTGCACATGCTGTAGCACACAATGCCAGCAATATGCTCTGAAAGGCCTCTGTTGACATTTGAGACTTGTATGCTGTGGGCTGTAGTGATTTTATATTTCATTTAGAGTTTCCTGCTCTTAAAGAAGCATCCTGGCATAAACACGGAGAGCAAAGGTTTACAGTTTTTTGATTACTATTCCTTGCTATGTAAGGACCAGATTGGTTAATCATTGGGTTGCATTGTTAGGATGTCTGATTTTAAAAGTTGCTGCTTGAATTGCCGATTTGAGTTCAATAGAATACATTGTTGAATTAATTTTGACTGGAGATGGAAACAGAATTTTGAACAGTTTCTGAACTGCCCCTTAATCGTGATCTGCCATTTTACACTGTATGTTTATGTAAAGCAGAGTTCTCAGTGTTGACAGTTATAAAGTCAACATATTGATCACAACTCTGAAAACCACTGAAAGTGCTTTACATCCTGCAGATTCAAATATTCAGCCCAGGCTTAAGTTCTTATTTGAAAATAAACACATCCATCATATTTACAATGCAAATGCATTTTTACATTTAATGAGCGGTAAAATTAACTGTAAGCTAGATAATTATTTTAAAAGATTTATTTTTAAATTGTCTGTGTGTATGCATGCATGCATGTTTGCACATGTGCATGTGTGTATGCATGCATATGAGTGTGGGTGTCCACAGAACCAGAGGATCCCCTGGAGATGGAGTTATGGGTGGTTCTGAACTGCCTGACATGGGTGCTAAGAACTGAACTTGAGTTCTCTGAATGAGCAGTATGTGCTATTAACAGCCGAGCCATTTCTTTAGCTCCTCAAATCATTATTTTAGAATAAAATTCCTTATGATTCATTATCAGAAAATTACAAAAATTTTTCTTACATACCTATGTATCTGGGTTATATAAAAAAATCTCTCAGACAAAAAGTCTTCCAAAATTAATAAAAACAAACCCACAACATTTAAAAATGTATATCACGTGGCTTTAAGGAGCGCTTGGGAATTTATGCGCTAAGGTCCTGCAGCAGATTTCTGGTTTTGCTGGAAAGGACGAGAGAAAGAAGAGGAAGTTAACTGCACAGTGAGGCAAAGAAAGGAAACAAAAGAGATTGGCGAAGAAATCAATAAGAAGAAAATAGAGAAACGCATGGGCAAAAGACTTTGCGAGAAGATAAAATTGCAGAGACATCATTTCTGTGCTCAGCCCTACGCCTTTGTGGAGTCCTGAATGTCAGAAAGCCTCTTTAATGCTTTGCTCTGCCTATCCACGGTTCCCTATTGGGGGTCGGGGGGAGAACACAAATAATCTGTCAGAAATGCAGAGTGACAGGTATTCCATCCTTTGAAGGCTTCTTTCTCCAGCCTGAAGTAGTGTTCCCACTTAGGCACTGGTCGGTGTACTCAGGAGTAGCTGCTGGCTGAGGAGCAGCTGCGGGCTCAGCACTCATCTTTAGAGCTCGCCCTCTTTTCTCGGGTCTGTACAGTTAACAGTAGTTGGCCTGCTTTGCTGAGTGAGCCCTTTTTAACATATTTTCTTCTCATTTTATGTTCTTTGTCTAGCTCATACATTTGAATCCATAACACCTTTTTTTTTTATCACTTCATCCCCTTTATTCACTTCTCTCATCCCCCATCATGCCCTTCTTCCGGGTTAGTCTGCCTCCTACCTTCATGGCTTCTTTCTCTGTGTTATCCTGTTGTGGGAATTATATAAAATGAATCCACCCCGCAAACTCGCTTTCCTCCTGGGCCACGTTTTTTGAGCCAGTACCGTTCATCCTCAATACTAAGCTCTGGTGGGTTTTTGTTATTTTCTCCCAGCAAGCTACATCTCGATTGCATGCAACTCTTTACACACCCCCACAATCATTCATCCAAATAGCACCTAAGACCCAGTAAGTAAAGCATGACTTTTAAGGCCTTAATATCCAATCAGATTTATATAATAATAAAATCACAATTTACAAGATGCCAATACAATAATTTCAGAACCAAATAATAAAGACAATATTCTAACCCCATTAATATATTTTGTAAAAACCTTTGCTTGGTTGTATTACCTCTTTGGGTCGTGAGGACAGACGTCCTCATCGTCTGTCTCCATGATCTCGACCTTCCTCCCACTCCTCTGACCTCTTTTCTTCCTCCAGCTCTCGCTCCACCTCTCTATTCCTGTCCAATCACAGGCCTGTCACTGCCCTAATGTGATTGGACAGAGAAAATACTACAGCATTTGCTTACCCTGGTGTGGGCGGGGAGTTACTTATTCAGTGGAACAGAACAAAGGCAACTTATTTGTGGCCATGCCACTGAAGAAGTTACACCCTTTTGCAAACAAGCTTTAATTACTCGTGGTCTCTCAGGGAAAGGGGGAGGGGCTCCTATATATCTCTCCCTTATCCATGATGAAATGTTGATAGCCTAGTCTTGTGTCGATAACATGTCTGTGGTTAGTTTCTGAGAGCAATGACTATTCCTTCCCTCGCTTTCTGTCCCTAGCTGGACTTCCTCTCCCTAGGAAATTCTCTCACATCATCAAGCTGGGGTAATTTCACACTTCTCACTGATTACTGTCTTTTTTTTTTTCTAACCATCTAATATCTTCAGGACTTCATGAAATATGTTTACTACATTTTGTACAATTACATCACATAGGATTACTGATTCTCTTTTACTCTATTTCAGTTAAAAAAAAAAAAAGAACTTTAAGCTTATTTTATTTTGGGTGCCTTTCAATTTAGATAGCATATAATTCTGGCTTCTCTCTTTGCACATCTTTCTGCTTGCCCTTTCAAGCTGATAGACATTTACTTCATTTATTTGTGTGTGTGTGTGTGTGTGTGTTTTGAGAATTTCATACACAAGTATTATTTTTATAACATTTCTACTTCACTCTTTTCTGCCTCCAACTTCTTCCAAGTCCATTTCCCCAATCTCTTTCAAATTCATGACCTATTCTTCTTTAACACACACACACACACACACACACACACACACACACACATGTCCATTTAATTTTGGTTGTATGTACATATGTTTATGACTGACTATTCTGGATTAGATAACCTGTCAGGAAGCTCATTTCTGGAGAAATCAATTCTCCTCTCAGAAGTCAGTGATTGGTTATAGCTTTTCATGCAGGCAAAGGACCTCGTAAAATTCTCCCACCCACCTTGGAATGTCACTCAGTATTATCATTATGCAAGTCTTGCTTAACTGCATTGTTAACTGTAACTGTATTGTTGAGATTTCATAGGACATTCATTTGAGTTTTTAAATACATTGCCTTGTATAGCGCATTGGACTTTAAACACGCATTTCTTTATGTTTCACTAGCAGTGACAGTAAAGAAAAAAAGGATGTGTTTGTTGAAGGATAGAAATAAGCTATAGACTTATGATGACATAAACCCATGGTTTTCCTCAGGGGGAAATGTGTAGACATTTGTGTGCTATGGATAACATCAGTATTTTTTTTAATCGTATTTGAATATGATTTGGAGTGGTTTTCTGTTTGTCTCTCTCTCTCTCTCTCTCTCTCTCTCTCTCTCTCTCTCTGTGTGTGTGTGTGTGTGTGTGTGTGTATGTGTATGTTTGTGTGTGTACACCTGTGTATATGTATACACGTGTGTATGCACCTGTGTGTGCATGTGCATTTATGTGTGTATGTGAAATTGGAGGCCAGAGGTTGACATCAAGTGTCTTCTTCAATGACTTTTTCACTTTATCTTTTTTAAGAGTCTTTTACTGAGCCCAGAGCTCATGGATTTGGCTAGACTGGCTTGCCATTAAGCCCTAGGGATCCTCCTGTTTCTACTTTCCCAGCCCTGGAGTTATAGGCACATGCTGATTTGCTTGTATTTGTTACATGGTACTGAGGATCAAACTCAGGCTTAGGGAGAAAGGACTTTCCTGACTGAGCCCTCTTCACAGCCCTCTGTCCTCATATTGATCCAACACCACTACAAATCATTCTTGTTTGATATCACTGCTTCTGAATGTGCATTACAGGGATAACTGCTGAAGTTTAGCTACAGCCTCCTGACCAGTTTCTGGTTTTCAGGGTCGCATCTGGTTTCACCTAAGCGAGATTAAAATGAATAGAGATAAGATAGATTCAAATATTTAAGAATAGGATAGTTCATCAGTACAAAAAGAAAGATTGATAGACAAAATAAATACAATCCAGGGCAGAATTCTCTAGACAAGTAACTGCACAACTTATTGCTTCATTTTCTATTTGTTTGTGGAATCCTGATATATATTTCTGTGCATATATGAACATATTTTTGTAATGTGTTAGGTATTTGCTAAAAAATGGACAGAAACAGGCATTTCAATAGGGTTCCTTTATAGAAATAGAAACCGTGGGCAGACATAGCTTTTCTTGTTGCCAATCATAAACATAGAGAGGTCCATGGGTCCAATCTCCAGCCTGCTTCTGTAGTGACATGCCTTTTAGCATGATCTATCCCTATATTCTGTCACACTTAGACACATTGCAACACACCCCTATGTTCAGATGCTGTAGGAGAGGCAGACTTCAGAATCTCATGCCAAAAACATCCGATTAGTTCTCTTTGACCTTTTGTGTTAAACATGTAAGCATGTCCATTTCCAAGATGACACAGGCCTTGATGTTTATTTAATAACCAAAGTTTAACAGAGTGAGTTGATGGAAACTATATATCAAAAATGGCTCAGAAATCTATTGAAGTATCTTACATCCTATCTCCTTTATTTGAAGACAGTAATTGTTTTAATAACAATGGAAGGGAAGCTGTGCTTGGCCAAGATGTGTGTGTGAAGTCCCTTCCTGGATTCCTTAGTAATTCTGGGCTTCCTGATAGTGATCTAGGCTTCTCAAAATCACTGGTACTTTTTCTTTTGCATTTGAGGGAGTTTTTAAAATTTATTCTTACAATTTTAAGTATATAATTCTTACTCCTTCAACTACTTTTTCAACTCCTTTTAGGTTGAAGTTTTCTATTTATCTTTCAGTAGTGGTATCACCCATGTGAGTTGCATAAAACTAAGGTTTATAACCTGGTGTGGTGGTGCACACCTTTAGTCCTAGCACTGATGAGCAGAGGCAGGCAGATCTCTGAGTTTGAGGCTAGTATCAAGTAACTAAATATCACGTCAAAGCGAACCACAGTTCATATTAGTTTACATTACAATGGATAGCTCCAATATTAGATATCCTGATGCTCACTTTAAATCCAACCTTTCAAGAAGCTGAGGCAGGAAGATGATAACTTTTAGCCAAACCTGAGCTTTATCACTTCACCATGTCACAAATCAAAGGAGACCAACAAAACTCCCACCCAAATGCCCACAACTAGCTGATAATATAAAATTTTCCCTAAAAGCTCAGTTGAGAGGATAAGATAGCCAACTTCAGATATAAAGCCATGTATCTTATTTATTGTTTGTTCAATAGTCAGATACCCCAGGTTTATTTTTATTTTATATTCTCCTCTGAGGAGCAGCAAGAACACCAAGAGAGTAATTAGAAGATCTGGTTTTTATGTCGACTGCAGCAGTTCTTACTCCTTTGGCATTAAACTACTCACTGTGGCTCAAATTTTTGCTTTTTAATCTGGAGAGAAAAAAAGTGATTCCTAATTTTCCTGTTAATGCAATGGTCTGTAAACATGGCAGGTGTTTGTAGATAATAGGTCCGTGTAAGGTGATGGAGATTCTTTTGTGAATCTTTCAAGTCTTGAAGGATAATGACGTTTTTCTTATCTTGTAATTCTAATTTTATGTAAATTTACATCTCCTGAAGCCTACATCAGACTGTAAATATTAGGTGATCTAAACATGGAAGCAGTTACCCAGATAATTTAGATCTCTACAAGGCCATTGTGTGAAGTCCAGGTTAGACACTTCCAATATACAATGACATAGAATACACATTCCAGTTGGAGAGTTCTGGTGATGGACTAAATGCAATGTGCACTGTGAAATGAAAACCAGGCTTTAGGCTTCTCAGGTAGAATATCACTGTATGATGTAGGTGCCAATGTGACAGAGGTAGGTTTTTTTGATGGATAATTTTGTCACTTTGAGTGGTTTGAGAATTACCCAGGAGAAGCATCTGTAGTCATGAGGGTGTTTCCAAAGGGAACTGAATGAGGAGAGAGGGCACACCCTGAGTGTGGATGACATCCTCCACTTGTCCAGTGTCCCTGACTGAATGAAATGTGGGGAAAGGGTGACAGCCAATGACCTTTGTTCCTGAATCCATTGAAGATAAGCAAGTTCCAGCTAGATGGTAGCCATGGCTAGTAGCATCATGCTGCTCCTATGAATTCTGTCCCATGAACTATCAATCCAAACCAACTTTCTTTTCATTAAAAATAACTTACTGATGTTATGCTGTACTCTTTTGGGGTCTAGCTTTCCCAAATCTCCCAAACAACTTTTTTATTTCTTCAATCCAGTGTTTTTTGGATATGTTTAGAACTATTTAAAGAAAAAAAAACCAACATTGTTATTCCACTTAACTTAGAAAGGGGTGTCTAGCCTTCTCAGTATCCTCAGTCATTGTCTAATTGCCTAACTACTGCAAGTGTGTTGAAGCCAACAAGTATACCATATGAGTAGTTAATGAGCTGAGCTCAGTCAACACATAAATACACACATGCATGTGCATGCACACACAGACACACATGCATGCACACACACATACACACAGAGATACATACCTGCATGCATGCACATGCATGTACACACATGCATACACATATACATCACACACCCATGTGCACACACATATGGATGCACAGACGTATATTTTCAAGTTTGTTACCTAGAAATAGAAGACAGAAACATGGATGCATTAAGAAACAGAACAATCAGCAAGAAGTTTATTAAGTTGCTTAAGTGATAGGTGATGGGGGTCTGAGTTGAGAAGCTAGGAGATGAGAAGTTGAAGTCAGTGATGGTATGCTCTGTAAATAGACAAGCAGGCTCTGAGGAGAACAGGGGAATCATGGGTTAACCTACATTTATTGTCCACAGTATCTGACATAATGATAATGCTGTTTAGACTTGTGAAAAATTAAGGAAAATCACAATGAAGAAGGTAAGCAGTGTGGTCATTAGTCTTTACATATTATATATACTAATATATTTACATATATATTAAGATATTACTATTTATATAATTGTTGCAGATATTGGTTACATGCCAGGAGGTGGCTAAATTGTGACTCTTGGAGTCACTAATGCATGAGGGATATTAATATGACACCAGATGTGATCAATTAGATATGAAGAATAGTTACAGAATAAATATGGTTCAAGGTGGTGCCTTGGAAAATGCCAATGTTGAGAAGTAAGGAAGAGGCATACACTGAGTGTGAAAATAGGAGCCTGAAAAGAAATGATCAATATAGAAGGGTTCCCCGTTTGAATGAAGAAAGTGTGAACTATCAAATCAATGCTCTTGAAATGACAGATTACACAAGAAGAGGGCATAACAATGTGAATATCATTAATAAACAAGTTAGTTTCAGTGGACTGGTAGATATAAAAAAGAGAGTAGGTGAAAAAAACAAAATCAATGAAGTTAAAAGCCATTTCATTTCCTTTTAGTATGTAGAAGTATATTCAAACTTGGAGGTGCAAGGTCACCTACCACCTGCTGATGGGAAGAGGATGAAGAGCAGAAATGTGGGGGTGGGTAAGTGGTCCTAGGTAATTTCAGAAGCAAGCCTCTGAATAGATGAGCCAAGCTGACATCCAAAATACAGGCAGAGAACTGACCTCTGAAGCTACTCTTCATAACACAGGAGGAATGACGAACCTATGAGCCGGCTGCTTGGTCTTTGCTAGTTGGGAGGAATCCCTTTCCAGTTGTGTTCATGTATATAACTGGAATATTTTGGGAGAGTGTTTTCAATGTGTTGGTCAGTGTTTTCAATGTGTTGTCAGTTCTTTGGGGCAATGGACAGACTTGACACTTGAGGTGTATCTGTAATTCCCAGTGTCTGTTCATCTCATGAAAAGTGGCCCAACCCCAACCCTCTGTTCAGATACTTCAGTCTTCCTTTGTGTTGTTCAAGTCATTGCTATGGTTTGAGTGTGGCTTGAGTGTATCCTGAGCATAGTGCACAGTACAGACTGGGCATGTTCAATAAGACCTAGTTAGAGATGAGCTGGTGTTTAGGAATAATGTCCTGGAAAGAATTAAAATAGTTCTCAGGGGGAGCTAGTTAGGTTGCTCAGAGATTTGTTATGAAAAGCTAAGACTTGCTTTCTACACTGACTTCCTGTCTAATACCTAATATCCCCTTCTTCCAGGTATTTATGTGTGCCTTCTGACATGATTGACACAGCCAAGGGGTTCCTTAGAAGAGTCCAGAAGATATTAGCATCATACTACACAGATCTCCAGAACTGAGAGCATATATCATTTTCTATATAGAGTACTTGGATTCAGATATTCTGCAATAACAATGGAAAATGGACTACTGCAATCATCACATTGTCCAGAATTACCATTCCTGTAGGATTTATGGAGGTAAGATGTGCAATGTACTTACTTCCCACCTAATATTCGCTGGGCATAGATGTAGGATGGGGTGATGCTGACAACGATATTGTCCAGGACATCTTATTAGACTCTGTAGAGGGAGGCTACTGAAGTACCTGTGCCTGCCACTGTGAAAGCTTTTTTTTTCTGGTTTTTCGAGACAGGGTTTCTCTGTGTAGCCTGGCTGTCCTGGAACTCACTATGGAGACCAGGCTGGGCACGAACTCAGAAGTCTGCCTGCCTCTGCCTCCCAAGTGCTGGGATTAAAGGTGTGCACCACCACTGCCGACTGTGAAAGCTTTAGTAGTGGCATTGAAACAGGAAAATGAAACTGGGCTGTACCTGCCAAACTGTCTGACACACTGTTCAGTGGTGTCAGACCAGGGTAACATCACATTCTTTGGAAAAATTCAAATTATTACTTTATTAACACTTGGTCTTACCTCTCCTCCCTTCTTGCTAACATTTTTTTCTAGTTTCTTCCTTACTTATAAGTGAATAAAACAGAAACATAGGAAGGCCTTCATCTCATGAATAATTAGGATTTTGAGTGGTATTCAGAAACTCCTAACACATTATCACCCCAATATCTAGGAAGCAATTTAAAAATACTTAACATCTGTCTGTCTGTCTGTCTATCATCTATCTATATGTCTGTCTGTCTGCCTATCAATGAATCATCTATCATATCTATCTGCTTATCCATCTCTCATCTATCTATCCACCTATCTACCATCTATCTACCTACTGTATTGTTTTTGTATTAGTGTTACTAAAATGCCTGACAAAAATAACTTAGAGGAAGAAAGCTTTCATTGGCTCATAGTTTCAGAGGGTCTTGGAAAACATGGTGGCAGGTATGTGTGGTAGAGTGTGGCTACCTGCAGCCACTCATACGAATGGGTCATCTGGAATGGGGGTCAGGGACTGAGTAACTAATGGTACTGGAAATGAGGGAAGGGTTTGAAAAAATTAGACCAACACAAGGTGTGCTTTCAGTCCACCATCATTCATTGAATTCTCCTTGTTACAAGCAAACAGGTAGATAGGTAAAGCAAAACCCCTCCCCCAAGTCCATCAGCATCTTGGCCCAATCAGCAGCTTCATCTTCATTCTCTGGAGTTGGGACTTCTGGCTTAACTGGAACCTGGAGAGAGGCGTGGCTATTAACAGGAGGTGGCCAGAGAGGCATGGCTATCTGTGGCAAGGCGGGGTCTGATAGAATCAGCCCTCAGCTATAGGAGGTTTTACAGTAGAGGCTCCTTACATTTTGGAAAACTAGGAATCAGAGAATTTAAGTTGGAAGAAGGTACAGGTACTGCCTTCAAAAGTCCATCCCCTAGCATATGTCCTATGACCCCTAGCATATCCCACAGAATTCAAAACAGTCCTATAAAGGACCTAGTGACCAAACATGAGTTTTGGGGGGCATGTCAAACAATAACTGTTTTTATGCCTTCAAAAGTTAATAGAGTTCTCATAATTCTAGTAATGCAAAATGTGTTAACTTCAGCTTTAAGATTACACAGCTTAAATAGTTTCAAACATTGTTTAAAAATCCAGAGTCAAAGTCTCTTCTGGGACTCAAAACTGTCTCTTAGCTTTGAGACCCTGTAAAATAGAAGAGCAAGCTTGCAGTGTACAATGACACAAAGCAAACATTTTATTACAGAGGGAACAATGGATGTACAACAAGGAACCAGGTAGCTCCGAGTCCAGCATCTTGAGCATGTGGTGTTATGATGAGAGTTCCAATGGGCTTGGGTAATTCTATTCCCATGATCCTGTGTCCTGTAAGCATGAGTTCTCTCTCTCTCTCTGTCTCTCTCTCTCTCCCCCCTCTCTGATTATCTTTATTATATACTTTATAAACACATCCAAAGCACAAACACACATGCTCCACCATCAGAGAGTGTCAGAACTCTTGATTCTCCTTTTCTCTCAAGTATTTATATCCCAGTTACAAAAATGGAACTGTAAAGGATGTATAAAGACATATGATATCTTCTTGCTTGTTATTGTACAGCATCTGAAGGGATCTTGACAAGAGGGAGCAAAATCTACTAATTAAAGAACAGAGTGTCTGCCACCTGCCCACAAGCAGCCACTATTTGTTGCAGTTCACACCCGACATGTCTGCAGAAGCATAGGTGCAGGACATGGGCCAGGCTATTGCTTCTCATTTCCAGAAGGCACACATCTCCATACCATTTATTAGTACGTCCTGACAGTCTATAGGAGAATCTGTTAGATTCTACCTACTTTGAGGTATTAAATGCATAAGAAAAGGATTAGCTATGTCCAAGTAACATGCAATGAAAATATTTTTAAACCAACATGGTTAAGTGTTAAGATTTTTAGAAATCAAAATATTTATTTGCATGATTTTAAACTAGTCAAAGCTATTTCTCTTGCAGTAATGATTTAAGTGCAAGTGATGCTGGCTGTCACATTGGTGTGCTGGAGCCATGGCTCAGTGGTTAAGGTCACTGACTGTAGATCCAAAGGACCCCAGTTCAAATCCCAGCTCCTACCTGATGGCACTCAGCCATCGGAAGTATCATGAGATCTCTCTTGATCCAGCTTTACATTGTGCCTGCAGGCTTCCTTGGCAGATGTTCCACATCCCTGACATCTCCAACATCCTGCGGGCTCCAAGGAGTTCAATCCTTCTACACATTTCCTGTCCTTAGACAGTTCTTTGGATTTTTGGTGCAAGTCACTGTGATCTTATAACTCTTGCATCCGGTATAGCTGAAAACCTAGCACCCTATGAGCAATGCTGCCTTCAGTTAATTGGGGAAATAAGCTTCATTTTGTCACAGCTGTAGTTCCTCTTGGTTCAAGATGTCTGATTCCTGAGAAGCACTTCAATATTTGACTCTTGCAGAAGGGATCTTTAAGGCTACATCCTTTCAGGTTCTCTGTTTTGCAGGCACTGTCTTAGTTAGGGTTTCCATTGCTGTGAAGAGGCACTATGACCAAGGCAACTCTTATAAAGACAACATTTAATGGTGCTGGCTTACAGGCTCTGAGGTTCAGCCCATTTTCACCATGGCAGGAAGAATGGCAGCATCCAGGCAGGCATGGCTCTAGAGGAGCGAAGAGTTCTATAGCTTCATCCAAAGGAAGCCAGGAGCAGCCTGTTTGCAGGAAGCGCGGAGGAGGCTCTCCAAGCCCATTTGTACAGTGACACACTTCCTTCAACAAGCCCACACCTACTATAGCAAGGCCACACCTTCTAATAGTGCCACTCCCTGGGCCAAGCATATTCAAACTACCACAGATACACTCCTTTCAAACGAATGGCTTTAACATGAAATTATATTTTTATATTCCTTGTGACCTTTGATGAGATGACACTCTTAAAGATACTTTCCCCATGGTTTCAACAGAAAGTGCCTGGTTTCTTTTTAATGCTGCTACTACCTTTGTCGTTATAATCACTTCAACTAAAACTACCAAGTTCTTGCTCCTTGTTCCCCCAACTGTAAAGATTGTAATCATGAGAACCCTGGAAATGAGGTTTACAATAGAGGATACAATTTTGCCATTGACTGGAAAAATATGAATTTTTACCTTAAATCTCTACAATAGCACATTTTCCAAAGTATTCTATTCTTTTTTTTTTTTTCTCTCCTAGTTCTCGGCCAGCAATAACCATTGTACAAGCAAATGAATACTGTCTTGGCATTTTCTTTGCTAAATAAATACTCCATTATTTTTATATTTAGCCTCATCCATATTTTCAGGTCATGAGGACGATGTAGTCAGATTCTCTGACAGAATCTAGTATGAATGACCACTAGTCCAATTTCTGCTAAGATTTTATTTTTCCTATCTGAAATTTTATGAACATAGTATTTATCATCCAGATTCTGTCAGAACCTTGGTCTCTAAACACTCACTAGAATAACCCATTAAGTTCTTTGTAACTATAATTTTTTCAAAACCTATTTTTAATGCCTTGACCTCTCTGCTAGCTGCCACCAACCAGAGGTAGTGGGAAAGAAAGGATACAAAGGAAGTGGACCTGTTTAGAAAGGTTCTTTGGAGCAACTCTCATTTGTGTTGTCTGGAAATCAGCAGTTCAGTTCACAGGTTAGCAGCGGCAGCTCGATCCACTCACAAACACTTTATAGATAAAGTTAGGATTGGAAACACGAATCAGCAGTAGCAGCATGAGCTAGCCTTGGCTCAAGTCAGCAGGAAGGACACCAGTAGTTCTTGGTTGTGCCTCTCTCAGGGAAGTGAAGATAAGCGAAGATGGAAGACCCACAAACCTGGGACAGCTAGCTTCATACACAAGCCTCAATCAGCATCCATCCAGTCCTACTCACACCCTGCAAACATCAAGTGTTCTCCATGTGTCTTACCGTCTTAGCTGACCTCAGTCTACCAATCAGCCTACGTCCTCAGAAGGGGGAAGAAACTGCTGCACACCACCAGAGGTCTTTTGGCTTGTTTCTCTCTATGGAGTCCCAACAAATTTAGCTCAACTACATGATATAAGGGGGACCAATATATTGTTTATATAATTGGTTTATCACACATCCTCTCATGTGCTTGCTTTAGCAGAACATCCTTTCACCCATGTCTGCTTCAGCAAAGCATTACTTCATGAGTCTACCTTAATTTTTCACCAGTGTCCACTTTAGATAAACATTCCTTCATATGTTTGCCCCAGTAAAACACTATCCAATTGACTTTGCAAATAACCCCTAAGTTTCCACTTCAGTTTTCCTTATGTTACTGTAAAAACTTCTTCAACCTACATCTCAAACTCTTATATAGGTTTAATTTGCTCAAAGATTCAAAGAGGAGTAACTTTGGTTCTTCATAGCATGGAATGCACATTAGTAGTAGATTATCATAAAGGTTTCAGGAAGCTGAGAATGTAGGCTGGAATTACGGTGAGAGATAACCTTATAATTCCTGACCCTTACTTCTGTCAGCCAAACGTACATCCTAAAGGCTCCATAGCCTTTGATATACTAACTGGGACCTTAGTATGGTAACTGTCACCAAGTTATTAAAACATGAGTCTCTGGGGGGTATTTCATATTCAAATAATAAATCTATCTATCATCAATATATTATCTATCTATCTATCTATCTATCTATCTATCTATCTATCTATCTATCTATCTATCCCTATAGTCAACTTCTATCTGTCTGTCTGCCTATTCATGGTGGTTTGAATGAGTCTAGTTCCCACAGGCTCATATGTTTTAACGTTGGTTCTCAATGGAATTATTTCAGAGGAGATATAGTCTTATTGGGGGAGGCATGCCACTGGGGGTGGACCTTGAGGTCACACATCAGGGTAGAGCCTAATCTCTCTCTGCTTTCTGCCTGAAGATCAGGATCTGCCTCTTAGCTAATGCTAAAGCATTAAACCTGCCGGCCTGCTACCTCAGCCATGATGATTATGAAATAACTCTCTGAAACTATAACCAAACCTCAATTAAATAAGTCACTTTGGTTGTGTTGTCTTGTCACGGCAATATAACAGTAACTAAGATACCATCCAATTGTCTTTTAATCTATCTATATGCCCCATGAGTCTTTGTAGAATCACTGCATTTCAGTAGATAAGCATTCAGTTATGACTGTAGTAAGTTTTAAAAGGTAGGTGAAACTCAAGAACTGGACTGTTTATTGTCATTTTATGAAATGAATAGAATTACTTAGTATAGAGGATATATAAGGCCAGTGATAAAACCTTGGGTGAATAGAGGCACTTGCAACTTGTCTTTCTACATTATGAAAAGAAAAATTACATTTTAAAGTCTTAGATAAAACCATAGCTATATAAAGATATTCTTATTAGTTGGAGCTGCAATTTCTGATGTATCATGAAACACACTGATATAGAGAATGTATTTATGAAAGATAAATTCTTGATGGTGGTTCAGAAATGCAGTGAGTGTTCAGATGTTAAGCCATTTGGCCAATTTCAGAATGTCATTTTCTGCTTTCCCATATATTTGTAATTTTAGATCAAATGTAAGATGTTTCTCATGTGGATAAAAAACAGCTGGCTTTGAGTCACTGACTTGTCTAATGGAATAAGCAACAGAAGCATTCCAGAGTGATAATGGACAGGCAATTTGAGCACACTAGTTAGCTTACTTAGCTCCCCTAGGGAGCAGATATTTCATCATGTGGAATGAGAATGAGCTTTAGAAGGAGCAGAGATAACACCAGAATTTCCCAGCTCTTTGCCTCTAGAGGCACTACCTAATCCAAATATTGAACCTTTAGAAATGGGGCTGCTGAGCATCCATAAGCTAAAATTTAAATTCAGATTAAAGTAAAGAACTTAATAAATTGTTATGGCAAAGCATAACTGAACATGAGCTATACTGAGGATATTGCCAAGATAGCTAAGACAATGAGTTCTATGTATTGCCCACAAAATACTCCATCCAAGTGTCTCAAAGTATTTTATTTCCCCCTAGCTTATATATAGTACTAATATAATTTGGAGTATTTCTTTCTGGTCCATGGATGATAAATAGACACTTATGAAGGTTTCAGGCAACATACAAAATTAACAGGAATCTTTCACTGTTTGGAGAGAGCAATTCTAGGCGTTTTGAGGTCAGTCTGTGGAATGGAAAGAAAGCTGTCCAGATAAGTAAGTAATTGTGACGATAAGTCACAGCAATGTTGGTCATAATGGAAGCATGCCTGTTTTTCTTTCACATATGTGTGAGAGGACTTGGGGATCTGGTTTTAATTTTGTTCTGTCTGCAATGGGCAATAAAGGTCTTCCAGTGAGTAACTGATAAGCACAACTTTCTTCCCAATCAGTGATAAGGGTCACAGTTTGTAAGTTGCAGTTTTGGAAATTATAGTGACCTTGAACTGGGGAACTCAGAGAAGTAAAGTCTGAGAGGAACAGAATCAATGCCATCCTTCTAACCCTGAGGTTCATGGTAAATACTTTAGAGGGAAATCAAGCAAATAAAAATCCAATAGCAAGTAATTTACTTCTGGAAAAAAACAGTATTTTAGATGTTTGGGTAGCCCAGCTCTCCAGATGTCCTACTACCAATTACCCTCCATAAATAATGACTTAAAAAGAATTTTTAAAAATGTAGTAGCATTGAACTCACAAGAGTTCAGTGGTATTAGAGGTTTTGACCGAGGGGCCTGTGGACCTTCAGATTACTTCAGATTGAAATTCTGCAATGCATTTTGGAAAGCAGAGTAGAGTCAAATTTTCTAGGTTGAATGTATATTGCCCCTCCCACTTTGACCATACAGAAAGGAAGAAGCAGGTGATATCCCAACTTCTCTCCTGTAGTGTAGGGGTAGAGCTTACAGCTTGGAGAGGGTGTGAGGGTTGGTACAGCAGGAAGCATGCTTGCTTCTTAATGCTGTTATGGCCACATCAGCAATTCTGGAATGACAGAGAAATAGTGGTGCACATCATGGAAGAGATGCAACACCTTTGAGGGTGACCGACAGTGTAGACAGACATTGGGTATAGCAGAATTGATTTTGTATGCAGATTAAAAGGTCTCTGAGAAATAACCAAGCTTTTAAGGAAATATAAATACCATACTTGAAAGATTTTTCTGAATCAAGAAAGCACAATTTTCCCAGTGAAGAAGCTCAGTGGATAAATGCTGGAACTTCATTACCACAAGACTGACAACCATGGAAGTCAAAATGTAAAAGCAATCTCAAAGTTTTGAATCAAAACATGAAGAGAATCATTATTTACAGAACAGTGAAGGATTTTGTTATAGACACAGGAAATGAATATGTGAATAATCCAAAAAGCAAAAGCACAGATAACAAATGAATATTTTGTCCAAGTCAGTTGCTAGTAAATCCTGACCACTGACAGGAAATTTGACTTCTGTACATTATATATAGCCAAGATATGACAAAAGTGTCAGGAAAGAAGAAATCAGACAGCTTTATTCAACAAGAAAAACAACAGCAACACCATCACCAACAAGACAAAATAAGCACAGAGAGTTTATTTTATTAAATGATATTGAAACACAACCATTAAGACTGTTCAAGTTAACAGTTTCCATAGGATACTTTGATGCATGACTATGCTAGGCAACAATTAAGTCAGGTTAACGCTACCCATTTTCCTTATAAGTTTCCATGTCTTTATGCTAAGAAACATTTTTTTTCCTAGTTTGTTAAAAACTATGTTGTATTGTTCTTATAAAATCCACCCTGCTGAATAAGAGCACTGTAGAGCCTCTTCTTGTGTACCTGTGTGATTGATAAAGCTTTCTGGAGAGATGGCTCAGTGGTTAAGAGCACTGACTGCTCTTCTGAAGGTCCTCAGTTCAAATCCCAGCAACAACATGATGGCTTTCAACCATCTGTAATGAGATCTGATGCCCTCTTCTGGAGTGTCTAAAGATAGCTACAGTGTACTTACATATAATAAATAAATAAATCTTTAGGCCAGAGCGAGCGGAGCCAGAGACAGAAGACAGCTACAATGTACTTACATATAATAAATCTTCAAAAAACTAAAAATAAGAAAAGCTTTCTGTTTCCTCCAGTGAGCAATGAGTTGGACAGACTTTTTAGACTGCTTGCCACACAAATATAAGCTGAGTTCAAATCCCCAGTACCCACATGAAAAAGCCAAAGATGGCTACATGCACCTGTAATCTCAGCACTGTCAGGGGTAGTGGCAGAGATGGCAGGATTTCCAGAGCTTCTTGGTTGCCAGCTTAGTTCCAGGTCCAATGAGAGAATCTGTGTCAATGTAATGAGGCTGGGAAGATAGAGCAGGGCACATAGTGTCCTCCACTGGCCTCTTTGGACTCATGCAATCACTCATATCTCCATTCTATATAAATACAAACATTATACACACACCATACACAAAAATATCTTCAAAGACTGTACAAGTTGTTATAAGGATAGCATGGAATATAATACATTTGGTATAGTAAAAATGAAGGCACTTGAAGCTCAAATAAAGATGGTTTTAAAAAAGAAAAAAATACAGGTTTTTAAAAATGAAAATTCAGACATAAACATTTAAACATTGATTTTTAAATTAATAGTTTGTCCTGCTTGGTTTTGCTGAATTGATACAAACTTAGATTTATCTGGGAAGAGGGCATAGCAGTTGAGAAAGTTCCTGAATAGTACTGGCCTGTAGGCACCTCTGATGGACGTTGTCTTGATTGATGATTGATGTGGAAGGCACTGCCCGCTGTTGGTGGTGCCTTCCCCTGCTAGGTGATCCTGGGTTGTATAAGGAAACAGGTTGAGCAAGTCATGTGAAGCAAACCAGTACGCATCATTTCTCTGTGGCCTCTGCATGAGGTTCTGCCCTTGAGTTCCTTCTCTGACTTTCCTTTATGATAAATTTTATGCTATAAATTGACACAAGCCCTGTCCTCTCCAAGATGTTTTTGGTCATGCATTTCATCACAGCCATAGACACTCTAAAGAAGTTTAACTTTAGTGAATGGACACCCAACCCCCTATACATCTATTCTCATGACGTTTGCCTTTTCTTTTGAGTGTATGTATTAGAGGCAGAAAATAATTTTTTAAAGGTGTATTTTTAAATAAATTCAAATATCAGGGACACATCTGGTAAAAAAAATGTATCCGTCTATGCATCTTTGTGCATAGAAAAGAACATGCTCATTTGGGCCACATGAAGTCATTAAACCTTATGGTTTGTAATGATAGCTTACTGTAGAATATTTTGGTCTCAAATGCACAAGAATATTCTTGCTCTGGGTCTTGAGTGAAAATTAGGCAAGATAAAACCTTTAGAAGACAAACTATAAATTGCATATTTAATTTTAAAAGAAATGGAAAGCCAAAAAAAGCCCATAACCATTTACAAAATTGAATCTATTAACATTTTCTCCCAAGGTAAACATCTGGGTCAGATAACTGTACAGATCGACTTTGAGAAATTCTTTAGGAAATGTTATATCACAATGTTGTGTAAACTATCCCCAATAAGAAGGGAACTAAGACCTAAATGTAGGAGAGACATATTTAGGCGGCAAAACAAAGCAGATATGAGAGACGGGACTGTAGAAGAGGGAAAGCTTAATGGAATTGCTGTGCAGATGGATTGGAAATGACAAAACATTGATTCTGGATTTTAATCCTATATTATACACACAAATTACTTCTCAGGAACTTAGAGCTTTAAATATAAAATGAAAGAAAAAGACACAGACATAAGCTTCATCCCTGTGACTTTAGAAAAGGAACTCAAAAAGGCTTTATAAAGTCGTAGTAACACTTAGAAAACTCAGTAGAATTCTCTAAATTCAGAATTCTTTGCTATGAAAGATACTACTAGAAAAAGCAAGAAAGTAAAATAGAGGAAGGTGTTTTTAACACAAACTTGATGACAAGTGTTCAGAACACCCAAAGGAAACCTCTGAAAATATCCAATGAAATCCAAAGAAAAGTAGCGTAAGTAATTCAGGAACATGTTTTATAGATGTGTTGTGCATACTCTATGCATATCAAGGATTGTATAAGAGTATAGGCATGGGTAAGATGGTTATATGTAAAATAAATAAAGTAATTTATATTATTATACTTAGAAATAGATGATGATGGAGGATAAAGGTGAAACCATAGATGAGGAAGTGCAGCTGAATTTTGTTCCAGATTCTGTTCCTACTCTCTCTCCCTCCCTCCTTCCTCTCTCCTATAATAAAGTATAAACATACACTATATATGCATCACTACAGTGGAGTGAGATAAGAGATATAATCAGTGACATGACAGGTGTCAGGATGATTATAAAAGAATAAACATTATTTAGAAGGTTTTAAATGCTTTTAAGGGAGTAAATTCAGATTAACTCAATCAATATTGAACAGATAGTTGGTGAAAAAAGGATGTGCCATTTAAAACAATAACAAACAAGGCTTTGTGTGTATGTGTGTGTGTGTGTGTAAATGTATCTGTTTCTTTATAAATGTCTGTGCTCCTTGTTTTATTTATTTATTTATTTTGCAATTATACATTTGTCTTTAATTTAACCTTTATTTTATCTCCAGTATAACCTAGTATTGACATTGGATAAAGGTGGCAGGCAGGAAAGGTACACAGTAGGACCACAGAAGAATCAATAAGTTTAAACTGTTGTTTAAGTAGAATATTATATACTATAAATATGAAATATATCATATTTAACATAACATGGTGAGCAGTATTATAATTTTACCTATTTCGGATGGCAGGATGGTTGGAGGCTAGTAAAAAAGCCAACGAGCCTTATTTATAGTTGGTTCTATCCCAACAGGGGTGGTGATAAAGAAGGAACATCATGGAACGGGAATGGAGAGATCATAAAAACTGGAATACCAAGCACTCTGCTGTGAAACAGTCTCTTGGATATTTCCTCACAAACAAGACAGGGACAATGACAATATCAACAGGTGTGCTAATGTGTGAAAGAACAAAAATCTCATGGGATCACCTTCTTCTTAGGCAAGGAACTACAGGTCACTGGTGACTGCTGAGAGAGAGAGAGAGAGAGAGAGAGAGAGAGAGAGAGAGA
>NW_022196911.1:3508545-3517198 GCF_008632895.1 Mastomys coucha | reverse complement strand
GAGAGAGAGAGAGGAGAGAGAGAGAGAGAGCATTAGCAGCTTCTCCCAGGGATAGATCCTCAATGGTCATCCAATACAGAATGGTCAGCCCTAAATCAGATACTTGCAGTCAACAAACCAGACTCAGCAGGTTGAATTTACATATTTTTGTACACATACCTCTCCACCCCACCCTATGTATATATAACAATAATTGGAGAGGAAGAGACTATCAGTTTGAGAATGGAGGACTATGGGATGAAGTGGAGTTGGGGGCAGGTCTGGGAGTGACTGATGAGAGGAAAGGCAAAGGGGAAAGTGATGTAATTAGTTTTAGTTAAAATATATTAAATAGTAACTAAGTATGAACATGAAAATGCTCCCTGGAGTCTAGGATGAAGGCTGCTCTGGGTATGTACCTTTTACTGCATGGCACATCCTCCCTATTCCCTATTATGTTTTCCGTTTATGGGGGAGCAGAAAGAACTGTAGGAAAGAATTGATTGATAGAAGCATGATGTACAGATGGCCAGCTCTAACCAGGGCTCCACTGTTGTTGAACAAGTGCCCAAGCCTGAGGTTCTCCGTACTGCTGCCCACACATGGCCATGTAAGTTGAACCCTAGAATTTGGAGAAATGACAAAAAATTTGCTACTCATAAGTTACTTCACCAACTGGCATTCTCCTTTTTTCTAATATTTTTCATAATAAAGCCATTGAGTATCCCATGCTCTTTCTGTAAGCCACACACAAAATTACTATAAGAACACACAAAAGTTACTATGAGAACTCATAAAAAATAATATCAGGTCCCTCAAAAGCTGGAAAATCAAGTTCTGGCCAGGGCTCTACAATTACATGTGACTCGGCCCCTGGAGAAATATCTGTACTGTGTTCTCTGTACTCTGTAGTAGCAAGTAGAATTAAAAGAGGAAGGAAAAGAAGGAAAGACAGAAAAGGGGAAAAACACAGGTAAAACCATGCAAAACCCCATAAAGAAGCTACCTTCAACCAAGAGGTGCTGTCTTCTTATGGAAGTTCAAAGGAGGAAAAAAATGTGGACCACTCTGAGTAAGATTTCAAAGATAACACAACTGGATCTGGTCATAGAGTGGATGATACACAGAAAGACAGCCAGGCTTCGGGTTTTAATATGGCTAGCTGCTTTTCCTATGCTTTAAATTACTGTTATACAAGTAGTCAACTGACCAACCAACACATCAAACAAAAACCAAGAGACAGGAGGCACATCTTTAATGTAAGTTTGTGACATTTGTAGGCTAAAAAGAGGAAGCATGAAGAGCATCTCTCAAGGGCTGGGAGATAGCTCAGTAACAAAGTACTTGCCTCGCTTTCATATCCCCCTACCCTTGCCCCCATGGCCCCACCAGCATCAGCACCGGCTCTGGGATACTCAGCCCGTACTGGACTGGGGCCATTTCATCCCCCTTTTACCTCAGGGAAGAGCAGGAGGAGACTCTAACCCCCCCCCCCCCCCCCCCCCCTAACTTCCCAGTCCCATCATGGGAAACTGAAGTCTAAGAGCCACCTCCCCTGATACCACAGTGGCTCTCCCACTGAGGGCATATGGGCCTCCAGAGAAGGGCAATCAGGCTATGCAATATTGGCTCTTCTCTTTGACTGACTTGTGCAATTGGAAGGCTCAATACCCGGCCCCTCCCCCCTCGCTTTCCAAGGGGCCAATCAATCCCTTTGAGACTGCTTAATTTATAATGCAGGAAACCAGAAAGAATGCCCCCTCAGACAAGGGGGCACCATTGATTAACCAGGCTGTCTTTGACAGTGGGCTTCCTCTCACTAAACCTGACTGGGACTTTAATATGGCAGAAGGTAAGGAACATCTGAAGGTCTACCACCAGACCCCACTGGCAGGTTTCAAGGGGGCTGCACAATGACCCACGAATTTGACCAAGGTAAGTGAGGTTAGGCAGGGATCAGATGAGTCATCTGCTGTCTCTCTAGAGTGACTCGTGGAGACATTCTGACAGTATACACCCTTTGATCCCAGCAGCAAGGAGCACAAAGAAAGCTACTCTGACTATGGCTTTTATAGGCTAGGCTAGCAGAGACATCAGGAAAAAGCTTCAGTGGCTAAGGGACTACAGGATAAACCATTGAAAGATTTAGTGCAGGTTGCTGAGAAAGTCTATTGTAACAGGGTGAACCATTCCAAGTTCTGACTCTCAGGCTAGAGAATGAATACAAGTTGTTTGAAACTTTGGACAGGGCATCCCAGGACCTAGACTGGTGGCTTGAGACTTTTCCCCAGGCCTAGGCTGAGAAGGCAGGGAAGGAAAGGGCCGCCAAGCAGCTCCCCCATCCCTGTGGAGCTCAGAGCCCAAGTCTCCCAGTGTCTGTATGCCAATGTCCAATGTCGAGGGAGGCCTGGGAAAGAATCAGGACCCACATTACCAGGGTCCTAGAACAAAGAATCCTGCAGACGTGCCAATTGGCTTGGAATACTCCCATCGTACCTGTGAAGAAACCTGAGACCCAAGACTAAGGAGGACTGTCTAGAGGGGACTAAGTGCCTCTTGGAGGAGCTGGGAGGATTAGAATGCAGAGCCTCAGCCAAGAAGGCCCAAATCTGCCAGAGAAAAGTAAGTTATTTGGGCTACTTGCTGAAAGACAGCCGGTGCTGGTTCTCCGCCGCTTGAAAGGAGACCGTCCTGTGCATCCCTTCTCTGCAAAGCCCCAAGCAGGTACAGGAATTCCTGGGCATGGCTGAGTTGGTTCTGCCTGCTAAGGATCTTAGGGTTTGCTAAATTGGCTGCCCACCTCTATCTAGCTCCTAACTAAATACAGGCAGCTCTTCCATCGGGAGGAAGAAAAGCAACAGGCTTTTGACATGATTAAGCAGGCTCTGCTTGAGGCCCCTGCCTGATGCCAGTAGACCTTTCCACCTTTATGTGGCTAAGAACAGGGGGATAGCCAAGCTATGAGTCAGTTGGACAGTGGGACAGAATCCAAGATAAATAACATCATGAATTATGTCACAAGGTAGAAACATGCGAACCAGAAGAGCAGATAGTAGAGAATAATAAAAGGGCATTATTTTTATTGTCTGTTTTGTAAAATGTATGATGTTACAAATACAGACTATCTATTAGCAAAACTCCTGACTCCCCAAGAAATAATAATGTACATATTAATTAAAATTCAATAAAAATTAAGATACTTTAAGACAATTGGAAAATCAAACCATATCTTTAGAAGAAGATAGAAACTATGGAGAAAAAAAACCAAGAGATTAAAAAGCTTTTATAAAGGAAATGAAAATTTAATGAATACGAAATCTGTCCTAAATGATTAGAAAAATGAACAGTAAAATAAATGTCCAACACAAGTATTTAGAAAAGTCATAGCAAATTTAGAAAAAAAAAAAACCCAAAAGAAATTAGATAAAAACAAGGAGACAGTAATAAATTAGGAACTAAAAATTATTAAAAATGAAAATTAAATCTTATGTGAATTCTTTGTGGGTGAGAATAAATCATAAAAAAATTTAAATTGTTAAAGAGAAGGAAACAGAATGCCACTAAATAAAACATAAAAAACTGTTAATGGGAAACAACAAAGACATGAAGGGAATTTAAAAATGCAAATGAGACAACTTGCTCATATTGTGCAATTTAATTTGATGAAATACATTTTCTGAAAGAATGTAAATTGCTAAAATTGCCCCCAGAAGAGAATGAATAATAGCAGTAAATGCTGCTTAGCCTGCCTTGGGCAGAGTTCCAAGGGCCTCACATACCTCACCTCTTTTATTATTCACAACCAACTCCAGAGGTATTGTTCTGCTTTATAGCCTTCATTTTCAGAAGAAGAATTGGTGGCACTATCATGCTATCATCTGAAGGTCACAGTCTACCAGGTTTAGATCAGAGATGTAGTCATGATCATCTGACCAGAGGTCTTTGAGTTCAGCCCTTTTCACGACTCATGTACAAGAGAGCAGAAGTAAACGGATGGCTACAGATGGAAGGGTGGTTGAAAAAGAGTAACTTCTTGTGAAAAGCATTGGACTAGAGACAGAAAACGAAAATTACCCTGCTCTGTATGAGAGCGAATCAACACGTTCTGACCAGCTTTAGAGCGAAGCAGACACTCTCAAGATTTCATCTCCTGCAAAGGAACCTTAACTTTGATGTATTTATCAAACCAGGATATATAACATAAAATGTTAACAAACCCGGGAGAGGAGAAGTCATTAGGTACAGTTGTCCACCCACATGTGATGCCAGTAGGTTCCAGTGGATTGGATAGTTAGGACCCTGTAGGCATCCAGATGGCTCTAATTCAATTCATTGGGTTTCAAAATACAAGAACAGGAAAAAGAACAAAATCAGAGGAACCCCAAGCACAATAAGGTATGCATGTAGGAAAGGGAGTTTTAAGAAGGAAGAGAAGTGAGAGGGAAAGAGGGAGATACAAGAGTGTGGGAGGGCAATCAGAATTCATTTTATACTTGTATCAAGTTGCCAAGGAATACTTAACTGATAAAAATGTCAACATTGAAGCTTGCATATGAATAGTGCTAAAGTAAACAGGAATCTAGGCAAATGGAATTGATCAGCACATTAACAACGTAAGAGAGTGCATTTTATTGTTAAGTACAACAAAATTGCTTAGAAATAAATCTGGTTTTATATTCATCAATGAACTGTGTGCTGGAGGAGGGAGAGTTTGTTTTCTTCTGTAGTCCCAGCTAGGTGCCCCAGTGGATTATGCTCTGCACTCATTCCATTATGGGCAGCATTAACTGGACTTAGTAGGCTCTAAAAAGTAAAGTAGGAAGAGAAGGAAGAGGAGCAGGAAGAGAAGGAAGAGGAGCAGGAAGAGAAGGAGGAAGAGGAAGAGGAGGGAGAAGAAGAAGAGGAAGAGGAATTAAATAATAAAATGAAGTTGGGAGGAACATGGTGGAGTGTTGTCTACAATTGGCAGAAATAAGGGCCACAGAAAATATTAAGGTGCTGAGTTGGGAGACCGGGAATGAAAAATAGAGAAGATAAGAAATTAAGAAGATGATAAAAGCAATACCTGGGACCAGGAGTTCTTGCCTAAACTGATACTTTATTCCGAGCATGTTTATTAAGAACTACAGCAAACCACATACTCTTTGCAGGAGGGAAACCAGTCAAGGTCAGCAGAGAGCTAAGTGAGACAGTGTTGACACTAAGAGCCCAGGGTATCTCAGACACAGCTATCTAAGGATTGACAACCACAGCCCAAGGAGACCAGTTAGGTCCCTAGAAGCAGCAACCTTAAGTCTGCTTCTGAGAAAGGACACAGAACTAAAGTCTTTGGAGACCTCTTGTCAAGGCACCTGAGAAAGTCTGGCTCTCCATGGAGAGAGAGGTCCAGGGATAGTGTGAGGTTGGAGGCAGTGTGTGGAGATGATCTAAATGTATTACATGCATGCGTGAAATTGCCAGTGAATAAAAGAAATACAAGAAGCAAATAGAAATTTGCAAGGATTTTATATCGGAAGCAATATGATATGGAAAATATTGTTAATAAAAGTTAATGTCTATTTTTTTTTTGGTTGGATAGTGGTCTCTTGTCTTGAACAGGAAATTGCCCTGTGTATGATAACTGCAGTGCTTGCTGCATGGGTGCCTTCGATTATGCTCTCTTCAGACCAGCTGCCTAATAGAGAGCCAAGAAATGAACTTAAATATTGATAAAAATAGGCACAATGTGCTTCCACCACACATATAAGACGGTGGTTGTAATTAAAATGGCCAAACTATAGACTCTTGGCAAGGACATCGTGTAGCTAGAGCCACTTCTATGAAGCTCTTAGAAAATTTATTGGAACGAATATTTTGCAAACTAGTTTTTAAATGTTGACTAATACTAAATGTTTGTCTATCTCCTGAACCAGAAGCAAATGTACATAGTCTCATACATGTTTACTTATTACACATGTTCTATAAATATATACAAATGTGATAAAGGGAAATGAGTGGGCACAAAGCATGTTTGCAAATTCTTTGTGTGTCACAGCTTATTTGTGACAGCACCAAACTCCAGTCAATGTAGAATGTACAGGTCAATGGAGGTGACTTCTTTCTAGGTAGAACTGCATGACTACCAAATAGACCTGCCATTAATTGAAAAATCACCTCACTGTCATAACAATACAAGGATGAAATTAGCCCCAAGAGGCTACATGTGTGTGATTATGTTTATGGAGGTGAAGTATAAAATTTTACATCTAATTAACATTGAAGTCTACCATTGTCCAGGTAGCCTTTTGAGCTTGGTCTAAAATTGGGGACTCTCTTTGTCAACAGAGTCTCTCCTTCTCTGACCTTGTCTGGGGAGCTGGAGACCCCCACATACCTCTACTTGTGAAAAGTCATGTGGTTTTGATTATATTACAGGTTCAGCTTCCTTTTGTCAGATAAGAACCTGATCAGCAAGCAGCTGAGATTTCTGGCATGCCTCCCATGCTAACGAGCCATCTCAGTACTTTAGCCTTGAGCCAATGACCTTTGCCAACCCTGGATATTCCTAGCCACTTCCTCCAAACTATATAACCCTTTATAACCCACGATTCACACTGAGTAAAGTTCGCCTGTTTTTCCGAAGCTGAACCTGGTGATAAATCTGTTATTTCCATCATAATCACGAGCTGTCTAGACTGGTCTAGCGGTACTACTATGCAACAGTGTGAAAGGGAGAGCAGTTAAACACACACAGAAGTTGAAAACACAAGATCTGGATAAACAGCCTATACTCATGGGCTGTTGTCGACTCTGCTCCCTTTGTCCTTGTGAGCTGGTGGCCAACAATCTTGGGAGAAGGGAGACACACATCTTGTTATACTCTGGTAGCCATGGGGTAAGAGGTGCAGCTTGGCTGGGAGAATGTATGAGACCTCTTTGAGGTGTGCTACAGATAGTGTGTATTTTGTCCTGTGTGTTCTTTGCAATGGTTTGAATGTACATAGCATTCATCAAAATGTACACTCAAAACAACTTTATCATGGGTAAAGGGAAAGCTCAGCTTGCCAGTTTCTGTGCAAGCCTGACAGCTTGAGTTTAGATCCCCAAACTCACATAAAAGCAGGCACAGTAGAGTGTGGGTGTCTGTAATCCCCACCTGTCTCTGTTGGAAGATAGGAAGTACAGACAGGAGAGCTGACCCAAGATTACAGGTCAGTTAGGCTGGCCATCACAGCAGTGAACAAGAGAGACTGCCTCATCCATTCAGCTTCATCAGTGAAGAACATTAATGTGGAAAAACAAAAGCATCAGAATCAATCTCAGAAGATATCTTTCTGTTCCACAGATGTAGATACACTTAAATTAACTTCACAGTCATTCATCAGTGAGTTTCTTTGCCACTCTATCCCTCAAGATGCACCCTTAAAAAAACCAGTCTATTTCTACACATATATGGAGAGTATTCAGTATCATTAGTAAGACCAAAGAACAGGATGCAATTGGGTGTCTGCCAGTACATAACAAATAGTGGTATTGCAAAGGAAGAAACACTCACTATACAACAGTGTAAACAGAAGTGCAATTAACAAGTTGAAAACAAGATCTGGAAAAGCAATAGTGCTTATGTAAACTCCATTGACAATCTTGGAGTGACACCATAGGCTGGAGTGTAGATGATCCATAATTAAGGTGTGACCCAATGCAAGAGAACAGCAGAAACAGACCCCAAAATAATTTGCATATACAAGCATTATGTCACCACAGGCTATGGGTGAGTGTGCAAGAGTAAAATAGTTATCAGACAAAAACAACACAATGTTTTAGATGAATATTTTGTTTACTTTGGTGATATGTATAGCTAATATTAAGATGAGTGGGTGAGAAAATAGGGGGACTCAAATTAACTTAATGACATTTGAAGCAACCTTCCCTCTGCTAGAGTTTGGTAGTGTGCCATCCCATGTTTTTCTCATGTAATGTTTTTTAGTATTTTTTTCATGTGGATATCCTAATTTCCAGAAAGGTAGGTATCAAAATATGAACAGATTTACTTTATGCATAGGCACACACACATGCACACATACAAACATGTATGCACATGTGCGTGTACACACATACACACATATAAGGTGATTGCATAGATTTGTAAGACTTCAGGGATGCTCTTGTTTATCCTGGTGCATATGTGCATGTGGTGCATGCATATACAGGTATGCATGTTTGTGTGTTCATGTGCATGTCTGTGCAGGTGCATGTGTTTGCTAATGCATAGGAAGGCCTGAGGTTGATGTTGGGAGTCTTCCTCAACTGCTCTGTAAAAAAATAAATATTCATTAAACGTATCCTTGTCTAACTTTAAATGAATGAGTCTCAAACTATAATACTTATTTATTAGGCTCTGTGCAATTACTGGGAGAATACCCATAATTTAAATCTCTAAATGCCATTCTGGCTGCCGGCTCAACTGTGTTCCCCAAAGTCTTACTGTTTGAAGTTCTCTGGGTTTTTTCTGCTCTAGGACTCCGGCATCCTGGATACATCACTCAGGTACTTGCTGTTGCTCCATCAGGGCACATCAAGACCTCCTGTTCTCCCATCTTCTCCTCTATGCTCCTGCTCCTGCCCTTCTCTCTTTCCCTCCCCTCCCCCCTCCGTCCCTGTCCCCTGTCTCTCCTCTCCTCTCCTCTCCTCTCCT
>NW_022196911.1:3490006-3507529 GCF_008632895.1 Mastomys coucha | reverse complement strand
CCTCTCCTCTCCCCTCTTCTTCTCTTCTTCTCTCCTCTACCTTTGAGACCCCAACCCCATAACTCAAACTCTCTCTCTCTCTCTCTTCCCTCCAGTAATTGGCTGACACCAGTTTTATTCAACCAATAGTTTTAAATTGAGGAGCAAAGTTTATATAGCATTGCTTGGTGTGCATGTAAATCTGCTTACCAGGGGTAGGTAACCAACCTTGGGGGCCAGTATTTAGTTTTTGAGCACAAGCAGCATCAGACTAACCCCCTATGCTGTTCTCTACCATATTCAATCAAGAGCTCCTCAGCCCAGAGCATGTCAATATAGCTTGTCTGGGTGGCCAGCTTGCTCCAGGGAAGCGCCTGCCTCTTTCTTCAGAGTGTTGCAATCACAGGTTGATCATGCTCTGTTCCTTAACCGACCTCCAAGGCCTAATAATATTCTTTTTTTTAAACTTGTTATTGGTTCTTTGTGAATTTCACACCATGCACCCCAGTTCCACTCATCTCCCCTTTCCTTTGTCCCTGCCCTCCACCCTTGCAACCTTTCCCCCAACAGAGAGAAAATCTTATTGTGGAAGCTGTAGTGTGTAACAGTGTGTCTGACAGTATATCCCTTTCTCCACACTTCTTTGCCTGCAAATGTTCAGAATCTCCATGACACAGGGCAACAACAGGATGTCTGAGAGAAGTCTCAGTGAAGTCCCAAGTGTGGATGGTGCAGCAGAAGCCAGAGGCCTTCTACCAAACCAATAATATTTCTTAATTTGTAGAGTTTTATATAATCACATCTGTTATTCAAATCTTACAGCACAATAAGCCCAGTATTTGCTTTGGCTTATAATATCCCAAAAGGTATGACCTGAGAGAGACATGATTGCTTTCCTTATTACAAAAGTCATTTGTTTTATCATTGTTGCAAAAGAATTACTCTGGTTCTTCTAATTTAATGAATGACTAATTCTGACAACTGAAGTTCTACTTTCAGACTGAAAGAAAAAGGTACTCAACAAAGACCTAACATGACTAATACTGTGCCAACATTACTTTACAATAATTTAAGCGATAAAATCAGCCACACAGTCATCACAAAGCTCTACTCCAGTGAGTTTACAGTAAAGCCAGTTCTCCATTCCTACCTATAACTCACTATGGAGCTGAGAAATGGTCTACCTCTATAGACGCTGTTTATTACTGGTGGCACAATGGTTCACACTCTGTGCCCAATGATGATGCAATGATTCCATTCTTTCAACTGTGTCTTCATTTCTGCACCTTGAAAGAACCAAAGAATGACTACAGACCTTCTCAGAGAGAGGAGCTATCTATGACAGGAAATTGAAAATTTCACTCCCCACTGAATCCCGGGCCTGCATATGGCATACTCAGCTCCAGCTCCTTCCAGTGTTACATCAGAATGTCTGTATGATGCCTTTGGTTCAGTTGCCTAGCCCTAAAAACTTGATGAGAAGAGTCTGAGTACAGTATTATTGGGCAACATGTTTTCTATCTGTTGTGGCTACCTTAGAAGAAACATCCCTAGTGCATTACACAGCAAGGTTTCATAGACCAGGGTTACAAGTGGTAAGCAGAATGGCTAACTTATGGCCCTAATTATCTCCCTGGTACAGGGCGGTCAGCTGCCAACTGCTTGTAACTTCCTTAGTAGCAGTATCTGTTGGTGTCTCTCAGGGTCAAGAGTGCAAGGAGAAGCACTGCTCCAGGCATCTAAAGGTTAGTTCCCATGAGCTTTTAGGTACAGTTCATCAGAGTGAGTGAAGCAACCTCTAGCCGTGAATTTCTGCTCCCTTATGTATCAAGACTGTTTATTGCATTGAAGATCTACCCCCTTATGATTTTTTATGTTAATTGTGGTAATTTGTTCAACTTAGGTCTTGATCAGTAATTAGAGACTCTTGAGCTGATATGATTGTATTAGAGCCTATCCCCGTGTTCATAGGTGATTCAACATTCGTTTGTCAATTAAAGAAAATGATATTGGAATTCTCAAGTATAATTTCAGTTGTGAAGTTTGGATTTGTCTTTTTCTGAAAACTACTTATATGAGTCAGGTGTTGTTGATAACCCCATAAAGAACTTCTACACATCATCACTTAAACTCTCTGTCCAGGAACTGGATCCGACCTTGTCAAGCATAAGATCTGATTTTGAGATGTTCACAAAACATGAGTGGTATTGAAATTCCTTCCCTGGGGGAGATGGGAATGATGTCTACCTCCTCCCCCTGAGCTCCCAACAACAATTTATGGTACAATTTCACCAAATTCACCCTGGGCTACCAAGGAGTTTGTTGGTCTAACACCCAAAGCACTGGTAAGTGGCTACTGACAGGGGTGTGTGTGATCCCAAAGCAGCCACACTGAAAAGTCTTCCATAAGCATGGATTATGGCTTACTCATAAGCACAGAGATGAGCCCACTCTCTAATCTTCCTCAGTCTACATAACCTAGCCTCTGTCTGAGACTCCAAGGCTACTTGTAGCTATGGTAAAACTGCATAGAAGTCCAAAGACCTTCTTCACCCCTACCCTTTCTGTGGGGGTATGTCACTGCCAAAAAAACCAAGCTTTGGTGATCTTTTGTAAGCAGATACCCCTATTCCTAAGAATATTGTGCTTGGGGGCTCGTGCTATGCAACCCTGGGGAGAACATCAAATTTTGTTACAGCTTAATATGTAGTTAGTCCCCTCCACAAACCCCAGGACTACAGAAGAGCAGCCTCTCAGTCTTCACTTAGTTTTGCCTGAAGAAGGTTCACACCTATTCTTAGAGAAGACTTTTTGGTGGTATGTGGAAGAGTTATATTATACAAGGCAGAATTATACCTCACTATCCTCTTCATTTGGAAATGAAGCATAGCGTAGGAAGATCTGATCAGTTGTTTTGACCAAAATTGGACTTGTGCTAGTTAGTCTTGGCTGTTAGTCTGGCTGGGTCTAAGACCTAGGAAACACACTTCTACATGTCTCTGTGAGTCTTTCATGAGAGGATCTCCATGTGGGATTATTTCTGCATGAAAAGACGTGAAATGGCGTGAATGTCATCAGTATGGTTCAACACCCTGGTTGCCTGAGTGAAAACCAGAAGGAGGAAGGCAGTGTGCACATGCGTGTGCGAGTATCCTAATCCTCTCTTCAGTATGAGTACAACCCCACTACCATATTCTGGTGCCAGACACTTATTTCAGTGTAGACGCAATACCAATGACTTCCAGGAAACTTTTATGCCTTCAGTTTTGGATTGGGACTTCTGAAGCAATCAGCTTCCTGGAACGAGTATCTACCAGGTTCTCAGCTTGCCAAAGTGCAGTTGGCCGCTCTTGGGTGCAAATCAATCCAATCAATTCCATTTATAATAGGAATATACTTTCTATTGGTTCCATTTTCATAGAGAACTCTTATACTGCTATAATAATATGATCAGTGGACTGGAATGTACAGACGTACCAGAGATATGGCTAAGGGGAAATGTCCATGGATAATAGACAGTTCTAGCTCTGACAAATTGCTGGCATCTTTGCTTGCTAGGCATTTGGGAGGCAGTATATCCCATCTCTCTTATAATTAAGCACAGGAACTGTCTAGTTCTAGGTATTATTATTGAAGCAGGTATGATGTGTATCATCCTTCCTGTGTGGTTTTCTAATTTTGATTATTTTCTGATATAGAAACTATTGGAATTCTAGATAATAGGACACTGGCCACTCTGGATTCTTGCTTGAGTGACTATGTAGACAAAGAAACGAACTCAGTGGAAGGAAGCACATGTAAATGTGAGTGTAAGCATAGCCTGGTAGAGGATATCATTCAGAGTTCAGGAATAGCTTGACAAAGGCATCAGGAAACTACAAAACATAAGAGGTTGAAAGTAAGGTGAAGATCGCACCTGGGCTATGGACTGTTGAAAGCCAAAAGGTCGATAGGTGACTCGTTAAGTCTGGGGGCAACCATCTTGGACACAAAAGAAGGGACACAGATGTTCATCTGATCTATTAAAAGATGCATAATTTTAAAAATATTTAAAATGCGATTTAAGAGATAACAAATGACTACACTTGTTTTATAGCATTTAAATGAAAGAAACTGGCAATAGATGAGATCAGCAAGGCTTTGAAGGGACAGATCAGGTGCAGAAAATGCAAATTAAAGCAGTTTGCCAAGTCATTGGCATCGATTACTGAGTGTGAATGACTTTGTCCTTATGACTCAGCTGCTCCATCAGCTACATACCAATGAGCCCATAAGTGAAAACAGGAGGATGGATACTTAGGGAGTGGTACTGATGAGAACGGGAGCTAGAAACTGCTCAGGCTAGTTGGGACCATCAAAGCATCATTTCCAAGAAATCTGTCCTTTGTCTTATGTCTATAATTTGGAAGATTAGTCTTTATGTGATACTACATGGTTTCTGCGTGTTTCTTCTGTGTGCTGTAAAGAATGATGCTTTGCTCATTTGGCATACTTCCTCTATTTTGTCTTCAAGACCTGATACTCTCCCATGGTAAGCAAGAAATCATGGCAACCAACAAACAGCTGGCTCTGCTTCGCCTGAGGTGCAGTGTTACCTGAGCTATGCCTACGAGTGTGAGAATGGCCTGGAGGGCACTCACCTGCCTAAGGCTTGTGCACAAGCTGAGAAACTGGGGTGAGGCCAGAAGACAGGGGGTTGCATGGGCAGCAAAAGCTCCAGGGACTTGTCAGACTGGTCAGGACATAGATGTCCTGAGGCATGGGGGATGGATGGTATAGGTGGGTCAAACAGACTGTGATGGCGACCAGGGCAGAGCTTATGGTAAGGCACAAGATTCCTTTCAGAATTTCCTTAAACTCTTGCCTTTCCCCACTAATTTGTATAATATTAATTCTCAGGAATACTAATTTCTCAGCAATATTAATCTTTTCTTACATTTCAAAATTGTGCCTCTGCATCTGTTTAAGCAATGACTTGTCTCCTAACTTTTGTTGCATTATCCCTATGTCATTTCAGGGGCACAGCACTTTCTAGTGTGCCTGAGACTCTGGGCTCTGTTCCTAGGACAGATCTGCAGCCTAGGACAGATACTGTCTTCTGGAAATCTTTTCTAAGAAGGCTGTATCTAAAGCAAGTGTCCCGGGGTACCAATGCCCATCGCTCTGTTTATCTATGCATTTATCCATTGTCCCAGCCCATATTTTTCAAAATATTTAGAATTTCTAATGCCCCTGAAGAAAACAATCCATCAAACTTTAATGTATTCTTCTACATGTTCTCATGTACCTCAGCATTTGACACAATTCTAGTTTACATGTGAGGCATGTTTTGAATATTCTGCCTTTTTTTTAATTTCAAATCATGACGCTTTAATACATTCGAGAGTATTTACTAGAACAAAAAGACAAAGCATCACTCATCAGCAGAAGCCTGTGACTGACAACAGTAGGAAGGTGACTGGTCCTTCTGCAGTACAGCTTGTGCTTTAGGAAAGAAAGGCGAGCTTGTATCATGGAGCTTCCCAGGAAGTAGCCCTGGAATGAGGGAACCTCCAGATATCACCTTTTTGGGGGGACAGGGTCTCACCGTGCAATCAACAGTAACACTGAACTCATGATCCTCCTGCCTCCATTTCCCAACTACTAGAATTACAGATATGCACCACACTCAGTGTATGTGGTGGTGGGGAACAACCCAGGGCCTCGTGCATTGTAGACAGGCACTCTACCAACTCCCAGCCTTTTTTTTTTTTTTTTAAATCAAGAATTCTCTGCCTTTTTATTCTCTGCTCAGATAACAGAGAAGTGCTTTGCCAAAAATCAGAAGAAAAATAGAAAGGACTCTTGTTTTCCTAATCTCCTCTCAAATGACTTCATTATACTCAGCTTTATTTTCAGTGGCGAAACCAGGATGCATTCTGGGACTAATTCAGCAGACTTTATTTGACATTGTCTGCCCTCATGCCCTGTTCCATGCCCCCTATTCAACTTACTCACCTCTCTCTCTCAATCTCTCTCTCTCTCTCTCTCTCTCTCTCTCTCTCTCTCTCTCTCTCTCTCTCTCTCTCTCTCTCTCTCTCTCTTTCTCTCTCTCTCTCTCTCTCTCTCTCTCTCTCCTTTTCTCTCTCCTCCCCTCTCCTCTCTCTTGCCCTGCCCTGCTCCTCACCACCTTATTGCCCCAGGCTGATCAGCCCATGCAGGCTTTCTGTATGGGGTCTATTATTTAGAAGGGGCCTCTCATCCTCTCCTCTGCCCCATTAAAACTTCCATTTTCTGGGCGTAGTAGTTAGGAGAAAAGCATTTTCACAATTTCATATAGTGAGAGATAGCACAGACTAATGCATTTCCCCCTCTTTAGGATTTTAGCAGGTTTTTTTTTTCCAGTAGAGAATGAGATTTCTAAGCATAGAATTAGAGCTGGCAAAGTCAAATACATTGCAACAGGAAAGCTCCTGGGGAGATATGCTTTTTGGGATATGCACATTAGCCCACAAAGGACTGATAACCCCAGTGTTTTCTGAGTTCTGTACTGAGATTGCTAAGGATCCTGATTTTAGTCATTAACTTGTACAATGGGAAAGAGTTCTGATTGGTCTCTTTACTTCTATTTGCATTGTTTAGAGCAGAAGTTAGAAGCCATGGCCTGATATCGGTTTGGGGACAGCCTATAACCTGCAAATGGTAAATATATGTGAAATAATGGAATATATGAGAGAAGAACAAATGAATATATTTATATATAATATAAATATATGTTATTTATTACTAAAATGATATTATTCCATTATTTTTATAATATTGTATATGGCATTATAAAATAATACTAAATAATAAATGATTTTAAAGTATATATTTATTTATTCTTCTCTAACATATTATATCCTGACCACAGTTTCCCCTCCTTCCACTCTGCCCAGTCCCTCCCTTCCATGCTGCCTCTCTTTGAGATCCACTCTTCCTCTATTTTCCTTTAGAAAGGAGCAGGTCTCTCAGGGATATCAATAGAATAATGACACTTACAGGACCTGGGGGAGAGAGGCATGAGGGGGTTATGGATTCTCCATCAATAACCAAGACTTCACTGGCACTTAGTAGTTAGCTAGGTTTCTAGTAACAGGCTTGGTATTCCTATTGTTGAATGGGTCTTAAGGCCAACTAGAGTGCCGTTGGTTACTGCCAAGGTATGGGAGCCACCACTGCACACATATGGCCTTTGTACTATCCGGGTCATTGATGTGGTGCGTAGGTATCCCAGCTGGGAAGGATTGTTGGTAGCCACCCTCTCTTGGAAGATTGCTTGACACTGGCTCCTTCTGGAACCATGAAAGCTAGTCCTCAGCGAGGGGGGTATTCAGTACCAGAACAAAATAGAATATTTTGTGATACATGAAAATTAAAAGAAGTTTGTTTCAGTGTCCACAAACGTGGTTGCATTGCCCCACAGCCACTGTCATTTGTTAATTGTCTGTGACATTTGTGCTACAGTGGCACAGTTGAGTTCCTGTGATGGAGACTGCATACCCTGATAAACTAATACTTTATGCAACCTGTCTGTAAAAATAAGACAGAAATATCACAATTGGAGGTGCAAGGGCACCTTTCCACTTCTTGCTGACACATAGCACTGCCTCTCTGTTTCCCATATTCACATTGTTTTTAGTTCCCCTTTAGACTTTATACTTTTCTTGACTGTGTGTATGTGCATGCATGTGTGTATGTGTGTGTATATGTGTATGAGCACATGTGTGTATGCATGTGTGTATATGCACATGTGTGTGTGCGTGTGTGTATGTGTGTGTGTGTGTTTGTGTGTGTGAAGTACAACTGGAGAAAGAAGCTAGAGAAAGGCAAATACTTGAGAGGCCAGTTGACAGGAAGACCAGAGACCCCATTAAATTTGTAGTTACACATAAGGGAACAGAGTGTCCAGGTTCACAGCTGAGAGGAGGGTGTTATGTAACTGTCTATAGAAGACCAGAACTTACATGCTGAGCTTTTGAGTTTGGACTTGTCCAGCTCTCTAAGCCACTTCTATTCCCAGGAGTACTTTTCTTTCTTAATAAACTTTCCTTATTTCCATCACTATCCATGTGTTCTTAGGTTAGTTTTTTATTTCAAGACACAAGAGTTTAGTAATCTCAGCAGAGGTCCTCTGGATTTCAACTGCTGCCTATAGTAAGATTGCAAGTTCTCCCTCCCTCTTTCCCTCCCTCCCTTGTTCTGTCCTTCCCTCTCTCCCTCCCTGCCTCCCTCCCTCTCTTCCTCCCTCCCTTCCTCCTTCCTTCCTTCCTTCCTTCCTTCCTTCCTTCCTTCCCTCCTTTCTTTTTTTAACCTAGAGCTTTCTATATGCTGAGTCTACACTTACTGAGCTATATTCTAGGCTCTGAGTTTCTATATGACTCTTTTCAAAGCCTCTGAGTCTACTTTTACTCCTTACAGTATATTTTTTGTACTTATAATGTATTATTCCTTTATCTGTTTGTCAGACCACTGTGGGGAGGGGAGATAGGATAGGCAGGTTCTGGAGGGAAAACCGGGAAAGGGGATAACATTTTAAATGTAAATATATAAAATATCCAATAAAAAAAGAATAATTCATAAACTGACCAAAAATATAGAAACTCTCTAAAGTCAGAAATAAATTCATTTTGAAATGTGTAAGATAGGAACAATGTAAGAATAATTCATAGCCGGGCAGTGGTGGCACATGCCTTTAATCCCAGCACTTGGGAGGCAGAGGCAGGTGGATTTCTGAGTTCGAGGCCAGCCTGGTTTATAGAGTGAGTTCCAGGACAGCCAGGGCTACACAGAGAAACCCTGTCTCGAAAAAACAAACAAAAAAAATAAAAAAACAAACAAAAAAATCCTAAATAACTTGCCCATTATTGTCATGTGTATGAAAATGTTTCTATTTTGGATTAGCATTTCAATGTTACCTTGTTAAACTAAGTTTACTCTGTGCCCAATAAAACAAATTAGTAACCTGTATTAAAATTCTATAAACCACAAGAAACTCAAGAAGGAAGACCAAAGTGTGGATACTTTATTCCTTCCTAAAAGGGGGAAAAAAACAAAATACCCATGGAAGGAGTTACAGAGACAAACTATGAAGCAGAGACTGAAGGAAGGGCAATCCAGAGACTGTTCCACCTGGGAATCCTTCCCATATTCAATCATCAAATCCAGACATTATTGTGGATGCCAGCAAGTGCTGGCTGACAGGAGCCTGTTATAGCTGTCTCCTGAGAGGCTCTGACAGTGCCTGACTAATACAGAAGTAGAGGCTCACAGCCATCCATTGGACTGAGCACAGGGTTGCCAATGAAGGAGCTAGAGAAAGGTCCCAAGGAGCTGAAGGGTTTGCAAGCCCTTAGGACGAAGAATCATGTGAACTAACTAGTACCCTCAGAGCTCCCAGGGACTAAAACACCAACCAAAGAGTACACATAGTGGAACTAATGGCTATAGCAGCATATGTATAGCAGAGGATGGCCAAGTCAGTCATCAATGGAAGGAGAGGCCCTTGGCCCTGTGAAGGTTCTATGCCCCAGTGTAGGGGAATGCCAGGGCCAGTAAGCAGGAGAGCGTGGGGTGACAAGTAGGGGGAGAGGGGAGAGAACAGGTTTTTTTTTTCCCTGTTTTTTGGAGGGGAAACCAGGAAAGGAGATATCATTAGACATGTAAATAAAGGAAATATCTAATAAAAAAAATAGCAAAGAAAAAAATCTACAAAATAAGTTTTAGGGACATTTATCGACATTGACCATACTCTAAGTGCAAGATTGGAAACTTGGCTGGCCTCTTTCTTTTTGCTTAGGTTGAGGAGAACTAGCAGCCAGCAGGGGTGGGGCGGGGCTTGTTTTTTTTTATAGGAAAATATCTAAAATGATAATAACAGCATCTGCCTCTTTGTGAACCACTTGAGAGGGCTAATCTAATGAGTAAGTTACTATGAAAACTCATCATTTTTATGCTTCTTTATATATTACCAGGCTCAGGTAATTACTGTTAGAATTAAGCTCACTGTAAATACTTGTTCTTCCATATAGGCTTATCTTGATCTTCACTGTGATGGAAATGTAATAATTGCTTTCTCACATGTGATCTGCCCAAATGAACCTTTAGGTGCATAATGATATCTTTCAACAAAGAGATATTTACATATAGTTGAAAGACACACACATTATATAGCTATTTATATCTCCTGAACTGAGCTAATGGTATTCACAGTCATAAAAAGAACATTTGAGATGCAAAACTATGAGAGTTGTGAATTCCAAAGAGTAACTTACTTTACTTGGGATGTTATAGTTTTTCTTAAGTATTTTTATTATACTAATGTTTTGATAGTGAGAATGTCAATGACTAGGGATATAATGTGATTTTTAAAATAATACTTAGTAATATAAAAGGTTTCATTATGTGTGCAGAGAATTAAATTTTAAGGAAATGTCAGTGATTTATGAATCAGTTACTGCAGAAGGAAAGCATTTCAAGATTTATAGTAAAATTATCTTAACAAGCACTTAAAAAAATCCCAGTCTCCTAGGTAAAGCTGATGCAGAGCCAAGAGCACATGGACTTTGATCACTATTGCTTCACCTACATCCAAATGGATGTAAGATCCTGACTGACAAAATATCTCTATAGGCTGGAAATTCTTTTTTCTTAAATAAATTTGGTGAATAAAAATACATTCTTAAACCCTTAAAGTCTATCTATCTATCTATCTATGTATCTATCTATCTATCTATCCCTCCATCTATCTATAAATCTTCTACCTATCATTTATCTTTATTAATTTATTATTTATCTATCATCTATTTCCTGCCTACCCAATGATGGATGGGTTGGAGTGGATACTTTGTAGGGCTGAAGGACAACACATACTTTGGTGTTCTATTCTTTGGTTGTGAATTATTCAAAGGCCCTCTTGGGTTCATCTGGAGAAATTATTTGCATACATTTATTTAAGAAATAAACGGTACTATTATGTTCTTTTCTTTTGTACTAATGGTACTATTGTGACAGGAAAGAACACTCTACTGATTTAAATGTCTGCTAGTCTTGACTCAATATGCTATTAAAAAAAAGAATGCTGGATAAAGCCATATGGTACATAATTAGTGTTGATTAATAAAATTCAGGATGCCAAATATTTCATGAAGTACATGGGGGCGAAAGCTTGTTTATCTGAAATTCATCTGGCTCTACTTTCTACTAGAGCTGAGAATCCTATATATAAGGCAGACTAGGAGTGACATTTTCAGAGTACAACATCAAGCTCAATATAATTCCAGATGTAGAGTCAAAGTTCAAAATCTGTTAACAAATGAGAATAATAGAAATGAGAAATGAGAAAACGTGTTAAGCACATGTCAAAGAGGCTTTCCAACATACTAGTGTGTGTAAAATACAAAAGGGTGACATGAAATGCATCAAACATTATTGAGAATAAAATTAGCTCTTATGGTTTAATTTCAAGTTATACATGAAAGCTGTATTGTTTAGCTATTTACAAAGGGTTATTCAGCAACCAGTGGAAAGCAGTCTTCTATAAGAAGAAAATGTGAATCATGCTCAGCCAGCTAGCCAAGGTGCTTTAAATTATTTCTATGGAAACATCATCAGACACAAGTTAAAATTAAAATGTAGTTTAAGGATTTACTTCAGTCAATTTTTTTTTTTCACATAGAGCCTGAACTTAAGAAATAGAATGCCTGATTAGTGCAAGCTTGAGCTTGTGAATATGGTTTGTTGTTGGTAGTGAGTTGTTTGTTGTTGTTGTTGCTGAGTTTTAATAGAGTAGAATCAAAATACTCCATTTTAAGGAACCAAATATAGAAAAAAATTACATAATCCTGATGGCCACCTGTTGAGTGCATTTGTGCAATCTCAGACCCAAACTGCTCATCCTAGCACAAGTCTCCAGCATGATAAACTCAAGACAGAATAGATTTAATCTTAGGAGTAACTTAGTGATAAGAACTTACTAACAATAATACTTTGACATTTTAGATTCTCTGTTTTTATTTTCCTCTTGCCCATCCAGGTTTCCATCTTTGCCCACTTATTTGATTTGCATCAAGTCAATTTTTACTGTCCTTTCTCTCCAGTATACAACATTGATATGCTCATTGTTCCTCATGCTGAGATAACTTAATTTAGGATCCTTTATTATTCTTATTGTTTTATTCTTGATGTGGTACAGCTAATCTTTTTGTCTGTTTCTGCAGCTTGGCCAGGTTTCAAATTGATAGTTTGTACTTTCAGCCATATTTTAGAACAAAGAGAGACTCTGGGGATTGTTATGGCATTTCTGAGTGGGAGGGAAACTTGAAGAAGAAGGAAACCTAAATTTGGAAAGCTCAACTGTAGAGGCCAAGGCATAGCAAAGATAGAATCTTTTGAGTGGTTCTCATAGCATATGATGATGCTCTACGACCTGTGGGGTAGAATGTGACTTTGCAAAGAATGTCTCTACAAGGTAACTTAAATTGTTTATCTTGCTCTTCTTTGAGGATGGAATGAATTTCTTTGGTGAGAAATCCAAATCACAGGAACAATATAGTTTCTCACATAAAAAACCCTCTTTGGTTTGACACTTTTCTCATTTCTAATCCCTCTTGAACTTGGGTCTCAAGGTCTTCCTGTAGCTTTCACTATTTTACTGTGCTTTCTGGCAAATCTTGTGAGGATTATTCCTTTCATGGGGAAAACTGAAGAATCATGACATCTAAATCTTTTTTCTAGGACAAACTTATTGAGTTCATCAAGAGCATTGTGTGGTGAAAGACCCCCGGAACTGGGGAGATCCTTACTCAAGTCTCGGGATGACGCGACCACCCAATGACTCACGAGAGACCGAACTTGCTGCAACCACACGAGGAAGTTTTATTACAAGCAAGACAGGACAAGAGCTCAGGCCAACATGCTGGGGTCGAGACTCATACACCGCGCAGGGAGTAGAGAAGTCCGACCCCGGCCTGGGATTTTACAAGGCTTATAAAGGCATAAACCACAAACCAGGGGGAGAGAAAAAGAGGAAACGGGGTAAATTCCAAACCATAGATTCATCACCTAGTAAAGAGTCATGTATAGGTTTTTCCGGGCAACCTCCTAAGCCATTGTCACACTCCAACCAGGGCGTTGTGACATTCCACAGAGGGCGTTAGAGCACCCTGTGGTCATTCCAGGAAAGGCGTTCTGTGGTTATTCCAGGACAGGAAAGGTGTTTTTTCAAGTTCCTGGAACAGTCACTCAGCCTAAGGGCGTGAAGTTCATGTCAGTCAAAGATTTCTCTGCTCCATAGGAGCATGCATGACTCCATTTTGGGACTTAATTAAAAATTTTTATTCTACAGTGGCAATGCTTCCATATTTCTCAGCCTTGAAGATCTTCTGGCTCTCTATATCTTTGTGACATGTATGACTAGGGTCTAAATACCATATTTAAAGAATGTCTAAGAACTTGATATGAAAAATCAAAATATGTTCATCAGTGCATGATAAACCTGCTATTATCTTCATTGTCCTAAACATTATGACCTCCTCATAAAAAGAAATTTTAAGCATCTTTTCATGGTTTGGCTCATATTTAGTGTCAGAATAATCAACTGAGTTGATTGTCACATTAACACAGTGATTGCAAAGTTATAATAAAAATTAAAATTGATGCTGTTCTGTGTAGGGATCAATGTTATCTTCTAACAACTTCCCATATTAAATTTTTGCCAACTATTACAGTATAAAAAAGTTCTATTTTTATTAATTTGTGTCCTCTCTATCTTTTGGTTAATTTGACTAAGGGCTTGTCAGTCACACTACTCCTGAGAGAACCAACTTTTTATTTCATTGTTACATTGAGCTTTTTTTAAAATTTCAGTTACATTAATATCAGCTCTGCTTTCTATTATTTCTTCCTACCTATTCATTTGGAGATTTTGTTGTTGTTGTTCTTATTTTTCCAAGTCCTTCAGATGAAATATTAAACTATCAATATGAAACCACACCACTATCTTGATGAAGCTCTTACTGTTGTAAATGTTTGTCTTTTGACTGTTGTTTTTTAAAACAAAATACCAAACACTTGATTTCCCAATGAATATTTAAAGAGCTAGATGCTGGAGTGAAAGCCTGCTAGCTCACAGAGGCAGAAAAAGCACCTAGCTAAACTGCCGTGGGCTGGCCAGTCTGGGCCTCCCTTCACCCATGGGAAAAATGGGGTCCTAGTCATGTCAACGAGGTGTAGGTGAAGAAATGATGGCAGAGAAGACACATGGAAGTGCAGGACCTGAATGTATTTCTTAAAAATGGAATCAGACTTTTTCAGTCATTACAAAAGAGAAATGAAAAATCTGGCAGCTCAGCAGTTGAGGTACATCTGAGGCCACCTGAAACACATGCACAAAGTGAAAACCAGGCTTATATAGTATATAGAAAACAGGGTGAATGACAAAAGTCACGTAGGCAGGTGACAGTCACATCAAGGTCAGTAAGATCACATAGGCAAGTGATGGTTACATCAAGGTCAGTAAGATCAGGTATCCAGGTGTGAAGCTAAAGAGCAGTGGTGCCCTCCCTGCTGGGACTATTTTGGTATTCCCATGCTAATTCTCTGGGTCTGCTGGAGGCAAGCACCAGGAAGTTCCAATCTAGCAGTTCCTGAAAATGCCCTTAAGTAAGGGAAGCCCTTTGAGTACTCTCTGGTATGTAAAACAGTTCCATCTTCTGTGGTACTGCCCTGAGAATTCTAACTATGTTTATAGTAAGCAATGGTGCCTGACCTCTGTTGCTAACTTGAAGGACACCCTGTCTGATAAGGCAGCTTTCTTGTGAGAAATTCCAAGCTAATGACAGTTTAGTAATAAATTAGGATATATTGGAACATTGTGCTGGCCAGGGAACAACGCCCAATCTAAAGTTTTAGCCATTTAAATCATTTCTTGGGGTACCTTTATGCCTGAATAAGAGGTGTGTTGACAATTGAAAAGACTAATCTGGAACACATCTGAGTTAGGAGATGCCAATGACTGACTGAATACCCAGGAGGCACAAACTCCCTTTGAAGTCATAATGCCTCTTGTCTGTGATCAGGCTATTAGCCCTGGTATTGCAGACTTTACTAGAGTAGATGAGTAGGCATGGCACTAAACTTCAACTCCACTGACACCCCAGAAGGAAAAAGCTCCTCTCCTCCACTACACTGTCTTAAATACCCATCAACTCAAAGACCCTCCTTTCTCTTTCCTGGACTTTCTTACATTTGCTCACTGTTGACTGTATGTTTGCTCCTGATCTATCACTGACTTTATTTAGCTCTTGTTTACCGAAAGCTCTCCAGTAAAAGTGTGTACTAGGGCTGAGCCACCCTACAACACAACCAGGTTTTTCCAGTTCACAATCTCAGGCTTCACAATGTGATCAAATGTATTACATACAATATAGGACTTCTTCCATTGTGTCCCATTGATTTTTGTATGTTGTGTTTTGATTTTCATTCAATTCTAAGATTTTTAAATTTTCCTTCTGGATTTCCCCCTTGACTCGATTTCCATTCACTGCACTCTGTTTTGTTCTCATGAGGTTGTGGACTTTCTTCTGTTGCTGTTGTTGCTGATACTTAGCATTATTTGTTTGTGGCCAGATAGAATGCAGGGCATTCCTTCAGCTTTTCAAAGTTTATTGAGACCTGCTTCATGAACTAATACACACTTGATGTTGGATTGGAGATACTCCTATTCGGATGCTCACTCTATTACTTCCCTACCATCATCAAGTGTCTATTGGATGAATATTTTACTTCCTTTTCCAACTTACTTGTGGGCTAAAATGAAATGAAATAAGATTTTGGAGGTAAAAAATTCAGAAATTTATTAGTTTCATTAAAAAATTTTTTATAACATAATTGGCTTTTGAAGTTTTGGTTTACTTAGAGCGAACTTCTTATGTTAAGACATTTCTAAAATAAACTCAAGGACTAAGACATAGAAGGGTGACACAAGTTAGGAAATGCAGAATTTTTAGGCCATGTGTTCTATGTGGCCTACGACAAATATAAGCATTATTATAGATAGTTTAAAGCAGGCAAAAATACTTTGCCTGGAGTGAAAACCATATGAAGCAGGCACTCATCCATTCATCAAATATTTATGTAGTGCCTACAGTGTATTAGGCTTAGCTCATTCATTAGAAAACAGTGGAAGCAAAGAAAATAGACATGTATTAAATTAAATTTAAAAATTAAGTTAAAAACAGAAACTACCTTAGGTAAAATTGGGAAGTCATTTCTGAACAAATAAATCACAAGAGCAAAAGACACAGGCAAAAAGAACAAAACCAAACAACAGCACTGTGTGCTTTTGGAACCAGAGATCAAAGTCATTGTCAAAGAAAATGATGGAGCTTTATGAAGAATTTTCATGCAGTTTCTAAGACAGATCACCACTTTGATGCATTTTTGATACATAGATGGGTTTCCATTCCTGCAGTTCACTTCTGTAAGTGCATACATGAACATGCCTTCGCAAACAGGTTCATGCGCCCAGCCCACTCCAAGTTCATACATGGCTCATGTAAAATATGTTGGATAGTAGCGTCCGAGTTTGCTAGTGATAATTAAACTTATTAAAAAAGGCAATAATTCATGCTGTGGTTTAATGGGATTCTCAAGCATGTGTCCCTGTGATTTCAGGACTCAGATACAGTTTTATAAATCCTATTCCTGGTCTCTTGTTGACACATATTTTGCATGTTTTGTACAGGAGGAAAATTTTGGTACCTTAGCACTTAACACTCCACTAACGTTAAGAAAAGATGCTTGCTGCCCTTGGAACTACCAGGACTGAGGTAAGACACACCAAGCCTACTGTGATATTCTTTATTTTTTTCCTTTTAAATACAACCTTCTTATAATTATTTACTTTTAGGCTTCTAATACTCGTGGGTCATCTTGGTTAGCTCATATTTCAACTCTATCTATCAAAAATGGATTTTAAAATATTACATGGATTTTTTTCAGAAATGTTTGAAAACAGATCAAACAAACAAACACAGTCAGGAGTTCTTTGCTTAACTGCTTTCCACAAAAACAATAATGAAGCAACGTGGGAAAGAAGTTCTTTATACAACCACTTACATTGTTTAAAATCCTCCGATCTTCCCTAGTATGTTTTATAAATAAAAGAAATATATTATGTTATAACTCTAAAATAAATTAAATTATTGTATTGTGTTACCAGTTATCAAGACCTGCCTTTTCAATACAACAGCATTGTTGACTATACACACAGAACAGCTGTCAAGATAATCTATTAATGAGGTTCTGTCACAAAAGCATAGTCATTCCTCACTTTGTATAATAGTGATACTGGAAGCATAATAAAATATCAGAGTACAACCTAATAATCAAAATCTTATTTTCTTTTAGCTTTGGGATTTGAGAGCATATGTACACAGTATGGTTAATAACACCATATTGTATTGGCATAGTGACAGGCAGGTAGATCAATGGAACCGAATTGAAGACCCAGAATTGAACCCACGC
>NW_022196911.1:3483648-3489332 GCF_008632895.1 Mastomys coucha | reverse complement strand
CCACTCCTGGGCATATACCCAAAAGATACTGCAACATGTAAGAAGGACACGTGCTCCACCATGTTCATTGCAGCCTTATTTATAATAGCCAGAACCTGGAAACAACCCATGATGTCCCTCAACAGAGGAGTGGATACAGAAATTGTGGTACATCTACACAATGGAGTACTACTCAGCTATTAAAAACAATAAATTTATGAAATTCTTAGGGAAATGGATGGATCTGGAGAATATCATCTTGAGTGAGGTAACCCAATCACAAAAGAACAAACACGATAAGCACTCTCTGATAAGTGGTTATTAGCCCAAAAGTTTAGAATACAGGAAGAACTACCCACAAACCACAAGGAACTCAAGAAGAAGGAAGACCAAATGGTGGACAGTGCATTCCTTCTTAAAAGGGGGAACCAAATACCCACGGAAGGAGTTGCAGAGATTAACTATGGACCAGAGACTGAAGGAAGGACAAGCCAGCCTAAATATAGCTATCTCCTGAGAGGCTCTGACAGTACCTGACTAATACAGATGTAGAGGCTCACAGACATCTATTGATCTGAGTATAGGGTCCCCAGTGAAGGAGTTAGAGAAAGGACCAATGGAGCTGAGGGATTTGCAGCCCCTTAGGACGAACAACTATGAACTAACTAGTATCCTCAGAGCTCCCAGGGTCTCAACCACCAACCAAGGACTGCACATGGAGGGGTCTGATTGTTCTGGCAGCATGTATATAGTAGAGAATTGCAATTTGATCATCAATAGGAGAAAGTTCTGTGCCCCAGTGTAGGGGAATGGCAGGGCCAATAAGTGGGAGACGGTGGGGTGGCAGGCATGGGGAGGGGGAGGCAACAGGGGTTTGTTTTTGTTGTTTTGTTTGTTTCTTTGTTTTTTGGAGGGGAAACTAGGAATGGAGAAATTTACATGTAAATAAAGAAAATATCTAATAAAAAAAAAAGCATGCAACAGAAAAAAAATAACACCATCTCTTTATTTTATTTCTAGGGAAGATGGGAATCAGGGACACAGAAATGATTTGGGGGTACAGGAGTTTGCCCTGACTCACAGTGCAAAACACCAAGTGACAATGTTCATTCCCAGAAAGAATAAAGTTGTATGAAGAAGCCATTGTCAGAGCCCCTATGTTCCCTGATGAAGTGCTTGCTCCCAAGAGTTAATGCAAATGTTATCTGTAGAGATTTCTATTTCATCTTCACGATTTACTTTCTTGAAGATGCATCAGGTCCTGTCATCCCGGCACTTGGCAAGAATTCCGATCATAATGTAAGGTGTCTAGCGACAGCTCAGTTATTTCTGTTTCCTCAGGAACTATCGCTTAGTGAGGGGACGTTATCTCACCTGCTACTTTCCAAAGCTCCTAAACAAATTTTTAAAAAGTTGAATTAAAAGCTCTAGAGACGATTTTACATGCAGCAGAATCAATCGTGGTTGGATCCCTTGCACAGCCAGAAGATCTGGGGTAGCTAGTATTGCTCAGTCAGATCTTCAGAAGTCCTGGAAGCAGACCGTATGCCTGTGGGTCATCCTCACTGCTACTTAGAATCTGGGCTATGTCCTGAGGGATTGGTTCACACCCATGTGGAGTACAGTAACGCTTACTTCTTCAGTGTTTATGGTTACATGCTGAATGCATTAAAGAGAAACGAGAAAGGCGAAAGAATAGCCCATGTATACCTTTTAGTTTTCCTTTTTAACAGTATCAGTTGTCTTTTTGGAGAGGTGAACTGGCAGATGCTTCTTATATTTATTAACTTGAAAGAATGTTAATCCCTGGGTCCTTTTCAATTCCCCAAGAATTTTCACACCATTTTAGGATTGTATGGAAGGAAATGCTTGGGAGAAGGATAGAATGATAGTTTAAAGGGGGAAAAGAAATCAACAGTCTATCAACACTAAATATCTTTATATTAAATGCAGGTTATTATGCAACAAGTAATTTTGCTACAGTTAGAGAACTGGACACCAATTTGAATATGGACAAGGGATACAAAGATAATATACAAGATACAGAATTCTAGATGCATCTGGAGAGTTCATCTATTGCTATGGTAACAGATACATCCTAGCAACAGCTGCTTGGTACACAGCTGACATGCAGTGGTTAAGCGCAGAAACAAGAAGAAAATGAGCCATGAAGACATATTTAGTGCGTGTATAATTTATATTTTTGAAAGCTGAAATGGACAATAGAAAATTCATGCATAAATATGTTAAAAGAATGAGGCTACAGAAATCAAGGTTTAATTTCTCACCATCATAGAACACAGAATATATCTGGAAAAATAGCAATGATAGCTTTAGTGGTCTGGTTGCAAGGTCAAATACTGTGCATGAGATGGTCAGACTTGGTGAATCATGTCTTTTGGCTGAATTGATCTGATCAGACAGCAGTTTTAACCATGGTTTTAATATACATGCTTTCCTCTCAGCAATTCTTGGAATCTCAGAGATATAAAATCATTCAAACATTGCTTTGTAAAGGAGAAAGGATCCAAATGGCTTAAAATTTTTGTTAGAGCAAATATATGTCCTTTTAAGTCACTAAAAATATTTTGTAAAATTCGTGAATTTTCTGGCTTAGTGATTCAGAAGTTTTTCTTAGGTTTCAATAAACCTTTATTTTAAAAAATATAAGAGCATCCAAGCATTTTCCAACTGTTTGTATTGAAGGAGAATGTGTGTGTGTGTGTGTGTGTGTGTGTGTAAGAGAGAGAGAGAGAGAGAGAGAAAGAGAGAGAGAGAGAGAGAGGGAGAGAGGGAGACAGAGAGAAAGAGAGAGACAGAGAGAGACAGAGACAGAGAGACAGAGACAGAGAGACAGAGACAGACAGAGACAGACAGACAGAGAGAGAGGGAGGTTATTTGTGCTTAGTAAATATTTTCCAAACATTTTTTTCTGTAAGTTTCAACCACTATATAAAATGTAATGAAATCAACATTCATTAAAGGCTGTTTCAAGCCATGCTATCAAATTTGCTGGATCATACAAAGCTCCGTCAGGGGAAAACCTTTCATTTCTTATTTCCTTTTCTTTTATTTTCCTCTTCCTTCTTTTTAATGAACTGTTTTTGTGTCATGATTTGAGATTGCATTTTAGATGTAAGATTCCATGAATGAGGACCACATCAAATTCAATAGTAAAACAAAGACAATAAAGGTTGAATTACTTGTTAATGGACCCGTTATCCCACAGAGCAGGAAGCAAGTGCTCTGAGATGATGACCTGTAAGGAAAGAGAAAGGTCTGAGAAGGTCCCATGCTGGGCTGTTGTCTTGTGTAGATTGGCCTCTGTGTGCTGAGCATGTGACCTTCCACTTAGCCATTTCTCCAGAATCAGACAGATGAATTTGAAAACACCTTTCTTAATGCAAAAATAACCAGAAGCAGGAGCTAATTCAGAGATGTGTCCTGAGTTCTGCAGGGAGCTATCTTTTGTTTGAATTCTCTCTCTCCCCCCACTGTTTCTCTCTCTCTCTCTCTCTCTCTCTCTCTCTCTCTCTCTTTCTCTCTCTCTCTCTGTCTCTCCCTCTTCCTCTCCCCTCTCTCTCTTTACAAATTTGTTTCCTTATTTTTGCTAATTTTATACAATGAAAATATGATCATATCTCCCCACTGTTGTCAGTAGATAGTTGCTGGGGAAATCTCATCTGTGGATGTGGCCAATCAGGTTTCCTGTATCCCAGTCCATAGCCCTACCCCTATTCATATAGGAGCAGCCTTAACTAGACTTACAGAGTTATATGCTTTTTAAAAAGATGTAAATTTGGAAGGGTTGTATTGTGCTGGGGCATATATGTGGGGACTATGCAGGAGAGGGTTACAAGCATAGGACCTACACAATTTATCAGTCATCTAAAACCCTTGCATCGATGGACTAGATACATTTTGTGTCCTATTCAAGTGATATTTTCTGCTTTTTGTATTTTCTTCCTAGAGAATGTGCCATTTTTCCCTCTATGCACAAACATAGTTCCATATGGTAAGATATCAATGGTGTTACACTTACTTTACATGTAACCCTTAAATAAAATCTGTGTTAAGTATGTTATCAAATTTTCATGAAACATTGAGCTTACATGAGAACTCTGAATGGTGCCAACCCTGAGTCCTGACGAGTTGTCATAGCTTAGGTTGTGATGCCTAATATCTCAGAGCCTGTTTTAACTGTAAGTGAAAGTTCTGGCTTGCTTTCATTTCATATATTTAGCAGAACCAGACACATGGGAGTTTTAATTTTGGAAATATTTCCTGGTGACCAATGCCAGGGCCAGGTATTGGCTTAGGTTTTAGTAGCCCTTTGCTACTGTTGCTTCTGAAACCACCCAAATGCCCATTCTAATAGAAACACGGCTTCCCTGAATATAGCTCCCTTTAGAATTCTTCTTTTTCTTCTGAATTCCTGAAAGTTAATGACCTGAGGTGAAAGCAATTATGTCATTAAGATGCATTGAAGAACTCATGTTTTTTGCTGTCTTTCTGTCTGCTCTATGTTAGATCTGAAGTGTCTCCCAAGATTCATTGTCAAAGCCTTGACCAGTCTATAGTGCTGTTGTGAGGCGGTTTGGTCATTGGGAATGTTTCATGGAATCCTTATCGGGACTCTGGCCCCTTTCTGGAAAGTGTTCTTAGTTTTCCCTTCACTAAGAGATTGAGAGATCTTGTCCATATGCACCTGCTATGATATAATGTGCTGCCATAGGCCACATCAACTACAGATGTCTACAGATAGGAACCTATACAAATGTTAGCACAAACAAACATTTCCTCCTTTTAAATCTTTTTCTCCAGGTATGTTGTCATAAAAACAGATAGCTGACTAACACAGTATCTCTCTAAACTCTGGCATCATAATCATGTAAAATATACCTCATACCAGACCTACTCAGAAAGTTGGACATGTGCAACAGCCATCTGTAATCGAAGATGCAGAGGAAGAAGCAGAGGAACATGGGAGCAAGCTGATAGCTAGGTCAGCTAGAACTGGCAAGCTCTGTGTACAGCTAGTGATTGTGTACCAACAAATAAAGGGAAGAGAGATAAAGATACCTGGTATCAGCTTTGGACCTCCACATGTGCATACACATGCACATATGTGCAAACCTAACCGCATATATATGTCTATCCACACATATGCAAACTTGTATACATGGATTTTCTCTCTCTCTCTCTCTCTCTCTCTCTCTCTCTCTCTCTCTCCCTCCCTCCCTCTCCCTCCCCCCTCTCTTTCTCTCACACACACTGCAAGTTCTTCCTTTTTAAAAAATAGACAGCAACTGATAAAATAGAAGGAAATGAATAAAATATACTGTATTACTTCCAAATGACAGAAACTATCATGTAGAAACAGACTTTTAAAAGTCCAGAGCAAAAAAAAAAAACCTTTTATATATCTTTAGTGAATTGTTGTAAAGCACACATTTTGATGTTGTTGTTGCATATGTATGTGTACCTGATACATGTGCTTGTGAATGAACATTTGCATTTAGGTAGGCATACATGTGTGATCATCTGTATCTTTCTGTGTTGGGACATGCAGATGTCCCAGAAGTTGATGTCAAGTGCTGTCTTTCATCTCTTTCTCCTTCTCCTTCTCCTTCTCCTTCCTTCTCCTTCTCCTTTTCTCCTTCTCCTTCTCCTTCTCCTCCTCCTCCTCCTCCTCCTCCTCCTCC
>NW_022196911.1:3471750-3483594 GCF_008632895.1 Mastomys coucha | reverse complement strand
CTTCTTCTTCTTTCTTCTTCTTCTTCTTCTTTCGAGACAGGGTTTCTTTGTGTAGCCCTGGCTGTCCTGGAACTCACCCTGTAGACCAAGCTGGCCTTGAACTCCGAAATCCACCTGCCTCTGCCTTCCAAGTGCTGAGATTAAAGTCATGCACCACCACTGCTCTGCTCTCTTCCTTCTTTTGAGGCAGAGTCTCTTATTTAAATCTATGGTGCACCTAATTAGTAGTCACAAGGATTCCCTGTTTCTACTTCCTTAGTGTTACAGCTAGGGTGTATGATTCCTCTTTACATAGCTGATCAAGACCTGAGCACAGACATTGATGTTTATTTGACAAACTCATTACCTATTGAACTGGGTCATGCCCCAGCCCCCAGAGCACATATTCTTACCAGTATTATCATGACTACAGGGTCTATTCACCATCATACAGAAAACCATCGAGATGATTCAAAGCACTATGTCCAGGGACTGTTGATTTTATGTCACATGGTTTCAGACCTGCCTCTTAGTTGTGACTTATAGCTCTTATTTTCTGATATATCAATGCTCATTGGCTTAGGTCCCTTATCACATCCCAAATCCTAAAATGTTAGTCCTATTTTACTGTAATTTAGTCATACTTCCATGCATACAGGTCACAAAAATAGAAGCTATGGGATCCATGATAGATTTCTTTTCATCTTCTCTTTTAGTCAATCATTAAGTCCTGTTAATTTTATAAAACTGTCTTGAGTTACCACTACAGTCTTTACTCCTGCAGTCTGTCCTCATTTCAATCAATTCTTCTTACAGTTCCTACCCAAGCTTTCTAAATTTGATTGCAGTGTTAGTCTCCTGTTTAAAACTTAATTACACCCTGCTTCCCTCACAACAAATGCAGCTTCTTTTGTAGAATAAATATCCTCTCAGCTCTTAGCCCATCATTCCAGCCTTCTCTCTTCCTGGCTCTTCAAAATTCTAAGCTGGGGCAATATAGATTATTTCCTGAGCTGTGCCTGCTCACATCATACGTTTGACTGAGAGTTTTTTCTTAAGCTTGGATTTAACTTTCATTTATGCTTCACGATTACCAGACATACTTTGCCAATAAATTTGAAATGAAGAGTTGCAAATGTAAGAGAGCAAAACTAGAGGCACAGTAAAAACTCTTCTCCAGTGGTAACTCATGGCCCATGTTTTCTCAATACGCCTAAGTTATTTTGAGACAATTCTGCTCACCAGAGTTTGTTATGGACTTTGGTGCAGAACTACAGTGTTTTGAATGTGAGAGATCCCACATAGTTTTGGGAATTTCAATACTTGGACTCTAGTTGTTGGAACTGTTTTGGGAGGTTTAGAAGGTGTGGCCTCGGTGTACGTTCATAACATCAACCCTCTTTCAGTTTGTTCTCTGCTCATTCTTGAAGTTAAGGATGTGATCTCTCGGCTTCTTGTTCTGGCCTTCTTGCTGCCATGGTGGACTCTCATCCTTCCAGAACCATAAGCCTCAATAGATTCTTCACTCTCTATATTTCCTTGGTATGTTTTATCACAAAATAGAAAATTAACTAATACAGCAACTCTTAAGATATTTCCTCAATCATACTTTCATAATGTTACCTAAAATACTAATACTAATAAATATTAGTATTTATTAAAATATTAATACTAATGCCCTAATACTATAATCTATCCAATTGTCTCACTTGTAGTATTGATTTTGCTTTTGTAACTTCCTGGCATTAGTTATTTTATTTTTATTCTTTGTGGTATGAATCTGGATTAAGTGAAGAAGGAGCAGCCATTATGACTAGTCTGTGTGTCTATTTTTTCTTTACTTCTTCTCTCCATTGTTCCTTACAACAACTTATTTGTGGAAGGAATAAGATAATCTCTCCTCTCTAAAGTGTTCCCCATCACAACTTATTTAATGGAAGACATTAGATTGTTTATCAATGGGAGTTTCCAGAGATCTGGATTTTGCTGATTGTACCTGTTTGTGATTCTAGAATGTTCTTCTGTCCTCTTATTATCTGTCTTGACAGTTGGATATGAAGTTTTATTCACATTTAAGTTTGGTTTACTTATTTGCTTTTGGGGAGCTTGCCGGAGTGGTCCGCACATGTTTTCAGGAATTATGCTACTTGGCTGTTTCCATCCATGGAACTCCTCACATTCTTAACTCATTAATTCCCTGTAGATTCTGATGTAGATGTAATGTCCTTAGTAGATAGACTACCCGATAAACAGAAATACTCTTTCTTGTTGTCTTGTGTCTATGCTAAGGTGCTGGCTACTTTCTTGTCAACTTGACACATGCTAGAGGCATCTGAAAGGAGGGAGCCTCAGTAAACATGCCTTCATAAGACAGGCTATAGGCATGCCTTTAGGGCAGTTTCTTAATTAGAGATTGATGGAGAGGGGTCCAGCCCATTGTGGGTGGTGCCAGTCCTGGGCTGGTTATCCTGGGCTTTATAAGGAAAGCACGCTGAACATGCCAGAGGAAGCATGGTAATAAGCAGTGCTCTTTCATGGTCTCTGCATCAGAACCTGGAGGCAGGTTCCTTCCCTGCTTGAGTTCCTGCCATGACTTGTTTTAAGGATAAACTGTTATATAGAACTGTGAGGGAAATAACCCTTTCTTCCCTATGTTGGTCATGGTGTTTCATCACAGCAATAGAAACTAACTAGGATAGTTAGACATTATAATAAATAGCTTCTACTGACTTACCGATCTTTAAGCTATCATTGGCCATGCTTTTATTTTTAATTAGTATAACTCATAGTAGATTGTTTTTACAAAAAAGGGATTTATTTAGCTGGATGTGATAGTTCATGCATCTAATCCTAGCATTAAAGAGGCAGAAGCAGGTTGATCCCTGAGTTCGAGGCCTTCTAGGTCTAAAGAGTAAGTTCTAGTACAGCCAGGGCTACATAAAGAAATCTTGTCTCAAGAAACCAAACATACATACATACATACAAAGAATTTACTTTTATTTATGCGTGTGGGTGATTGTTCTCTCTGTCTCTCTGTCTCTGTTTCTCTCTTTCTTTCTCTATCTCTATCTGTGTGTGTGTGTGTGTGTGTGTGTGTGTGTGTGTGTGTGTGTTTATGCCTGAAAGGCAGGTCATTGGATCACCAGGAGCTAGAGTTTCAAGGAGCTCCTATGTGAGTGCTGGGAACTGAACTTGGGCTATCTAGAAGCACAACAAGTGCTCTTAACTCTTGAGCCACTTCTCTGGACTTTTCTTTTTTTTCATTCTTTTTCATAGTAAGGTTCAATTTTGGGTCTGGGACACCTTTTTGGGTTGTTTAAGTTCTTTAGTTAAATCTTAGGAGTCTTCAATATTTCCTATGAAATAGGATGTTGCAAACTCATTTATTTAATGAAATCATCCATCTCTCCAAAGTGTTATTTTATTTCTGAAATATAAGATAGAAAATACTATGTCATAATTATATTTCTAATTCAAATTGAGCATGGTAGAGATTTTGATTACACTCTTCTACTTTACCTGTTTTCTCTTACTCCTACACACAGTTCCGAACACACAAGTTGTGATGAACTATTACATAGGCATTTATTAAAGTAATCTATTACTCTATACTTGTTAATATTGAAATCATAATATGAAACCTCCCCTAATGATATAATTTTTCAAAAATAGCTCCATTTATTTTTCCAGTGCTTTGTCGCATTTGTTGTGAGTCTCCTTAGTGATCCAAGTCTCTGTTGCATTCCCAAGTCACATGGGGTAGCCTTTCCCTCTACATGAATAGCTCATCATTGAAATACATGTACATTTCACTTCCTTAACATTTCTCAGGAGAATTTTGCTTTAACTTTGTGGTAGAGCATTTGCTTAGCATAGATGAGGTCTTCGGGTTAATTATTAGCATACAATGAAACATTACTAAAGGCTTTTTAAAAATTAAAATTGCTTCTTATTACTTAAGCCAGTTTTCTACTTTAAGAAACAAAACCAAGTTTAATTTTTAAAATCTAGTGTCTACTGCTTTTTCTTGTAACCAATTCCTCATCTCCCTTTATGCCTATTTAAAAACATGTTTATTACTTCTGTTTTTAAATATAAAGCATATCCAACATTGAAGTTACATTATTAAATAATAAATTACAACATACTATATCCACTCATTTTATCTTTTTTTAATTAGTAACGAAAAACAAAAACAGGACAGAACAAAACCAAAAACATTTTCCTGAAAGCGAACCCTAATAGTATGTAAACATGGTCCTCATTTAATTTTATTGGTACATAGTAGTCCACTGTGAATACACAATGTAATTCAAATAGCTCCCCACCGAGGTGCATTAAGTTTCTCTAACCAACAATCTCAACAACAAAATGTCTTATACATTTCTTTGTCAGTATTTCTTTGGGGTATGTTTTTGAACATGGAATTGCTAGGTCAGAAGATAAATGCTATAAAACTTTATTGTATCCTTTCAATTTATCTTCTACAGTACTTGATCCATGCTGCTTTCTCTCTGGAAGTAGATGGAAAGGACTTTTTTTTTTAATTAATTTATTTTTTATACTCCATATTTCATTTCCCATTCCCATACCTCCTCCCCAACCCCTTGTCTCCACATGGATGCCCCCACCCCCTACCCCACGTGACCTCTAAACTCCCTGGGGCCTCCAGTCTCTTGAGGGTTAGGTGAATCACCTCTGAATGAACACAGATCCGGAAGTCCTCTACTGTATGTGTGTTGGGGGCCTCATATCAGTTGGTGTACGCTGCCTGGCTGGTGATCCAATGTCTGAGAGATCTCATGGGTCCAGGTTAATTGAGATTGCTGGTCCTCCTACAGGGTAGACTTCCTTCCTCCACAGATTCTTCCAGTTTTTCCCTAATTCAACCACAGGGGTCAGCAGCTTCTGTCCATTGGTTGAGTACAAATATCTGCATCTGACTCTTTCAGCTGCTTGTTGGGTCTTTTGGAGGGCAGTCATGTAGGTCCCTTTTTGTGAGCACTCCATAGCCTCAGTAAGAGTATCAGGCCTTGGGACCCTCCACTCTTGAGCTGGATCCCACTTTGGGCCTGTCACTGAACCTTCTTTTCCTCAGGCTCCTCTCCATTTCCATCCCTGCAATTCTCTCAGACAGGAACAATTATGGGTCAGAGATGTGACTGGGATGGCAACTGCATCCCTCACTTGATGCCTTATGATGGAAGGTTTTTTATACAATTTGACCAAACCTGCTTTCAGAGATTGTGCCCATATTATCAATGAAAACATCTTGATTTGCATGTCCTTTTATTAGGAGCAAACTGAGTATAGTCACGTAGTTAAACCTGTTCATTTTATTCCTAAGAACTGATTTAATTATGGTAGGTTACCTTCATAGGTTCACTGGCCCTTTCCCATTTCTATAAATGTTTACTATAGTAGAAATATTAACCATTTATGTAAATATAAGTTTTAACTAAGAGATTTACATTATTGCTTTGCTTGCATGGCTGTTTTTATTCAAGCCCTCTTCCTTTCTTCTTTCAGCATTATAAAAAGTTTTGCATTTCTTTTTCCTGGATCAACTCTTACATTGGTACTTGTGTTTAAAAATGAGCTGCCAGCAGAGTCCACATTCTGCAACTGAAAGAATCCCCACATGGCAGGATTCTTCCACAGGACTCGTTCAGTATCAGAGCCATTCTGGGCTTCATGTTGTTAGGAATATTGGCTTTTGCATGAGACATTGCTATGCAGTGAGGATGATAGCCACACCTGAAAGCCTGAAATACTCTGTTCAAGAAGAGCCGGGTCTCACCAAAGCTGAACACTTCTATAGTGTGGAAGGTGTCCGTGATAGGTGGACAACATACTCAGATGGCCTTTGACCTTGTCTTTAAGGATTTATTTTTATTTATGCATATACATATGCGTCTCTCTGTCTGTGAGTTCTCAGGGAGATTGTCTGATTCCCTGGAACAGGAGTCGGAGGCAGTTTTGCGCTTCCTGATGTAAGTTCTGAGAATGAAACTCGGATCCCCTGCAAGACCAACAAGCTCTCCTAACCACTGAATGGTTTCTCTGCCTCGAGGTGATCTTTTTGCCTAAGCAGCTTAGACTTTCATAAGGAAGACAGGTTCACCAAAAAAAGGAAATCAGAGTAGATTCAACGAAAACCGTCCGAAGCATTTAATTTTCATGCTGATACCACGGGGCACAAAAATTTTAAGGCACTGAGAAAGTATAACTATATTGCAGATGCTACTCAGTCATTTAGAAACCATTAAAATTTTTACATTTAAAGATTCTCTCAGGCTCTCATGTTTCTTTCATTTTGGGGGGTTCGAATTGACTTTTCATTTTGGATGGTGTACTGCGGTAATTTCTTTATTGGGCAAAAAGATGGGAGATGACCATTTTTACAGCTTTCTTTGGTTCGTTCTCTTCAACATCATGGGGGAGACCCCTCCCCCAAAAGGAAGAAGTGATAATTTTAATAATTTTACAAAAATGCCCTGGTTTAGTAGAAATGCTTTTATAAAATGAAGGTATAGGAGTTTGTTCAAATATTAAGTATCATTTTTAAAACACAATTTGCTTTAGCCTTGATTTAAGTAGAACAGGATATAACATGTGTCTTTTAAATATCTAGGCATGGCCTGCTCAAACAAATGCTGATTCTTGGGAAGGGGAGAATATATAAGGATTCTGAAAAATAGGGAAAATGGAACAGCACAGATGTTAGCCGAAATTAAAATGCAACAAGACATATTACCTAAGGCACATAAAATTAAAGGGAAACTATGAGGCAGTTATTTACTTTCCTGGTGCTCTGCGAAGCACTGCAAAACAGTTACACCTAAAACATCCCAATGGCAGAATTTGTTTGAGGGGGAAAACAAACAAACAAAAAAGGCAGAAAGTATCAAATATGTACAATTTATATGCAGAGCTAGCCTCAAGCTTATTGGCCTGCTATTATTTTCCTCTTGTTGGAAGATGGGGGTCGTAAAGTCATCACTCAGATTCTCTGGAGGTAGAAAGTGTAGCAGCCGGTGAGTGCCAGCTTCTTTGGCAGGTTCATAAAAGCATTAAATATAAAAGCCTTAGAGTCTCCCTGGTCTAGGAATGATTTTGAACTTGGCTGGCTTGCAATTCCAGCTGATGACCAGAGGTGGCGCTGAGTGTACAGGGAACCTAGGGCTAAAGTGAAAATCAGAAACTAGAAAGAAACCGAACTAAGGTCTGTGAGCACGAATCCTCAACCCCAGCAGCACATCAAGGACAGGAAATCTTCAAGAGGGTGAAGTAAAGCAGAAGAACATATCAAAACGACTTGAGTTAGGTGTGTCTCGCATTAGGAAGGCTGTGGGATTAAAAGTACCTTCCAAGTATTGTGGCAGACAGGATGACGCACCAAGACAATAGGGGTGCAGACCAAGGGCCTCAGAAGACCTGAGCAGTCTGTCTGTTTCCTTAGGTGAAATCACCTTTCAGGGAAGATTTTATTTTTCAGGTAGACTATGGCATATGCCTTATATGTCCTAAATGCGGCTTGGGGGACAATTGTACTCATTCCAGGTTTAACCAACAAAGATCCGAGAGCAGTGTGTATGTGGGTTATAGCTGCCATAGTCTCATGGTACCTCTGCACTTTCCTCTCAGAGCAGGTATGTTTGAAACTGGCAGGCCCATCTTGAGCAAGAAAGATAACTCTTTTTCTTCTAATTGCCTTAAGGGGCTGATATGCGCAATGTGCATGTTCAAACACTAGTATATGAAAAAATAGGAGACTTCTCATGAAAGAAAAAAAAATGTTACCCAAGGATCCTATAATCTTCATGTCTCTGTGTGACTTAACCAGCTGTCATCATCAAATGGATTTTGAATAGAAAATAAGTTTGTTCCCCTTGCCTTTATACCTTGGAATTCATAACTAGGGCTCAAGTAGCTATGGTTAAGAGATCTTAAGTACTCTCTCAAGACACTCTACGTGGAGCTCCTGAATCAGGCCCAGCAGCAGTACCTGTGAACATGTTAGGAATGCAGAACTGCAGCCTTTATGCCAATTTGCTGATTAGAATCTGTGGGTTCATAGAATCCTCAAGTACTATGCGTTCAGACTGAAGTTTTAGAAATTCTACTCTGGATTTCAGAGTGATACATACATTACATGCATACAGACAGACAGACATGGAAACATACAGATACAAACACACGCGAGCACACATCACCTCTCTCTCTACACACACACACACACACACACACACACACACCACATGCACACGCATGCACACGCACATGCACACACTTCTCTCCATATATATATATATATATACATATATATATATATATCACATCATATATATACTGGTATATATATGATATGATGTAAACTGAAAGCTACAGAATGGCTCAACTATAACCCATGTTCTTGTCTTGAGTCTGTAGAAGAATTCTAGAGAAGGGGAATCAGAAAGGAAGTTGTAGATGGAGCTAGGGCTGGAGATGATGCTTACAGAACCCTTGCTTGCATTTCAGTACAGAATCAGTACAAGGTTGGAAACTAAAGAAGCCTGCTAATAGTCAAGGGAGGACTGTGGTATGCAGTGGAAAGAAAGGCATGAGAGGAACTTGTCTCCCCAAACACCTCAACTTTCAGGGTCACTGAAAGTGCTAAGAGGCCATTGATATTTCCTAGAGCTCTGCAGGATTGGATACAGAAGTCAGATGAGGAAGGGTGAGTCCGGGTGATTGGCAATCCTAACAAGATGTCCATCCCACACACGTCACTGTGAACGTGGACCACCGCTGCAGTTCTGGAAGCCGTTCCTGCTGTGACGGGCAACAGAAGCAGAAGAGACCTTGGTGGGAGCTGCAGAACACTGCCTGGGTGATGGCAAGTACTGCTTCCCCCACTGCCTTGGATGCAGCAAGGGGAATGAGCCCAAGGTAGAGCCAACTCAGAGCTGTCAGCTTCATACAGCTGGACGGATGAACCTGCTTGCTACAGCTTCTCCTCTTGTAAATCTCCCCGATGCCCAGATCTCAGGGTCAAAAAAGAGGAGAAGGGAATCAGAATGGATTCCATCTTCTCCATTGCTCCAGGAGTTAAGGTGACACCTCAAAGTTAGTCATGAAAATAAAATGGGTTAATTAGCCTGATAAAGCTTACATAACCAGAAGTGTGCCTGTACTCCCCGATCTGTTAAGGGATGGGCAGAATGGTACAACCCAGCCAGGTTAGGAGCAGCCATAGGAGAGACATCAATCCAGCTGGCGTTGTCCTTCAACGTTTCATGAAAGAGTTGCAAATTTCAGCATAACGATGTACTTACATTTCTATAAAAACCATCCCTAGCAGCCTCCTTCTTGGTAACCAAGATGAGAGCCTTCCCACTCTGCATCCATACTCATCCACTGGTTTGGGTAGAGTGATCTATTTCTGATTCCACTGCTGGGTAACTTTATAATCATTTTATTTAAAGGAATGTAGCATTTACTTACTGTTTGCAGAAACAAAGCATACCTGAGTCTCTGAACTGGATGAGAGGCCACTGATGTATCGACTTTCTTTTTGTATTCTCTCTCAGCAGCCACACATTCTCCCAGAACAGTCTCTACCAAATAAGTGTCACAGGTTCCTTTCCCTTGGCTCTCAAGAAATGATCCAAAGCTGAGGCCGAGTCTAATCATTTTACACAGATTTCCAGTGGAGAGACAGAAAGGTCTGAAAACATCAAACTCTAGAGCAGAAATGTGTCCATAGGCAAGTGGACGACCACTGAGCTCACCCACACAATGAGAAGAGACCGTTTTGTCTGATTGGAAAATGATGTCATTGCAGATACAAAGAGCCAGAGAACCTCACAGTAGAATTAAGGCTGACTTGAGGGATAAAATGTGCTCTAATGCAATCATCCCAGGAATAATTAATACAACTCCCTTAGATACTTTTGTAGGGTTTGTTTCTGCAGTTCGTATTCAAGGTCCTTTTTGTTTGTTTGTTTCCTTCCTGCAGCTTGCTTCCTAAGACGTATCATTACGCGCTTTTTAAATTTCAAAGGAGTTGTTAGACACAGGAGATAAAACTAAAAGCTGTTTGTTTTGCTGTTTCTCTAATAAGTTTGACAAAAAAGGCAAAAGGAAAAGATTTACCTCCCCACCTATGGAATTTAAGTTTTAAAGATAGATTTAGCCATTTAGATATGACACAGACTGACAGGAGGGAGGCCACCCATATTTAAGCAGGCATTCATATCTCTCTATTCACTGTAAGATCACATTCTGCTCATTATTCACTAACTAAAACACTGTAATATGCAGAAAAGCACATACAGCAGATATGACAGCATCTTTCCTATGAGAACTCTGAGTCACATGTAGTTGCCAATGAGGAAGAGGTTGACTTGTGGACAGCAGTCTTGCCACTGAGCACATTCATTCCTAGCAAATTGGACTATACCATCAGTGCACTTAAGGCGACATTTCCCATCCTCAGAACCACTGTCTCTGGACAAGAAAATGTGCGGGAGCCTGTTCTTTTTATTGCAGGGTATTCTACAGCTGATCTTCACCCCAAAGATTTTAGGACAACTCAAAATATCTCTGGACATGGGGAATGAATACTATGCAACTGAAAATCTTCAGGTTATAGGGGTATTTACTAATAGTTGCCTGGTCAGTGTTATGAAAACAGAAGCAGTCAGTGACCCCGATTCCAGCTTCCTGAAGGTCCCTGTGTTCCCTGAAAAGCCATTTCTGTAACATCTGCTATCAGATCAAGTCAGTCTGCAAGTGTCTTGCATATAAATTATATGAACCTAAACATTCCAGGGCTTGGCCGTACCCTTTACATAGACTGTGATGGTCCATCTCTAGTCTTTTTCTTTCCCTTTGTATTTCTCTCTTCACATTTGACACAGTTTTCTTTGTTGTGGATGGCACTTTTCTTAAAGATGCGAGTAAGGCTAGCCAACTCTGCAAATTTTTTTTCTACTATAAATTTAAGCTAAGTGCAGAAGTCCCCCAATCATGTTTGAGCTACAGTGTAGTTTTTCACCCTGCTGTGGCAGTTCTGTTCATTTACTTACACGCAACAAGAATACTCTCCCTTTCATCTACCCTGCCAGGATTTCCCTTCATATCTCACCCACCCCACTCTTGTGATGGTCTCTTTTGATAAATACAAACAGCTTGACAGAGAAACAACTGTGTGGCTCACTACTGGAATGATAAAAAGATGTGACAGCTGTTTGACATGCAGAAAGGACGATCTGGTATTCTCCAGCAACAGCAAGTACTAGCGGGTACAAAATGTGAATGCTTCTGATGAGAACAAACAGAGTGAAGTCAGTCCTCCAGAGGGAAGGCAGCCACGTGGCACATGCTGCTGAACGTGGTCTTTCCTTTGATGTGCACCCCAGTAACAGCCATGCTTTCCAGTGCCACAGAACCGACCTAAAGAGCATAGTGGAGTTATTCCTTCTGTACTTGTCTTAGTCTGCTTGCTGTTGTTATGACTGAATGCCCCATGCTGGAAAAAATATAAAACAGAGTTTTGTTTCACGCATAGGTTTAGACATTGAGAAATGATGTATTAAGACCCAGCCTCCAGTGAGGACCCCTGTGCTATATCATCATATAGAGAGACAGAGCAAGCATGCAAGCTTTGATCACTCTTCTTCCTGTTCAAGCCATGAATGTTGTCATTGAGACTCTAATGTTAGGCACTTGCATAATGCTAGTTACTCTCTATAAGCCCCATATCCAATTACCATTAGCATCTGCCTTTTGTTATTAAGATTCTAATCTTTGGGTTGTTCTTCCTGTATTCTAGACTTCTGCGCTAATAACCATTTATCAGAGAGTGCATACCGTGTT
>NW_022196911.1:3423528-3471024 GCF_008632895.1 Mastomys coucha | reverse complement strand
TGGAGGGGAAACTGGGAATGGGGAAATTCGCATGTAAATAAAGAAAATATCTAAAATAAAAAAAAAAAAGATTCTAATCTTTGACTTACATGGGAGTCACTTAAATCATAGTATCAAAAACCAGAGGTTATAATAGAGGACAAGGCATAGCAGGAGTTGGCAAATAAGTAGATGGCCTAGAATCCTCATATGTTCTGGTGGCATGTAAAAGCCTTTGTCACCTAAAAGGTTATTCATATCAGTGACATCCAACAAAATTGGAAAAAGTGACTGCAATTAAACAATTCAGAGTCCAGGGATGGTGGATGCATAAGCAAAACAGGATATATTTATACAATGGAATACAACTCATCAATGAAAAGGATCAAGTCATCAATTCATGGAACATGAATGAATTTTAAAAACATTATGCTAAGAAGGTTATTACAAAAGGCTATAAACTGTGAGTTTCTATTTAGGTGCAATGATTAGAAAAGTTTAAATTGTAAAGATCCATTGAGGGGCTCAAGAGTTGTTTGGGGCTGAGAAAAAGGACTATGCAATAACAGACACAGGCTTAATCTGTTCAGGACAGTAGGGTAGCAATGCATCATGATACAAATGGACAATATAGCCAGAGTTAATAGGATATCTTGATGTCACTTAAGACTCGAGTCCTACTTTGTACATGGTCTGTTTGTTGAAACTGACTTTAAGAGAACAATGTCACAAACCAACTTATTTGCCCTGAATTTCACATTTCAACTTTTACAATCTAAGCAAATGCATAACTGTAGTCTTAAGCTATGTGTTTTTCCATGCCCCTGACCCCAAGCCATACATCTGTTTTTGCATGTATACTATTATAATCATTTTCTGAAAACAGAAAATAGGCTGAAAACAGAAAATAGGCTGAAAGGAGGCTTATAAAGTAGATATCCATTATAAATGCTGAAAATAGAATATGGATATTGTTCAATAAATAATGATATATAACTTGATATCTGTGTCAGCTGGAATCAATTGATGTCTGTGAGTTAATCCCCTCTAAAGATCTCTGTAAAGATCCCCAATTCCTTTCCTTATGATATTTTCTGTGCTGTTCAATAAACGAGAGAGTAAAGCCCTTTGTGAGGGACAGACACAACAGACAGATACAGACACATGGATAGATTCACAATACAGCATCAGACGGACACAAGGTTGAGACTCATACAACAGATGACAAAAGACACAGGGAGAGTGAAGGAGAGGATGCAGATCTGAACTCACTCTTGGTTAAATGTTACCAAGGGAAAGTGATGCAATTGCTTTTCTAACTGTGACATTATCAGAGACTTAGTTAAGCATAAACATTTAGGTATCTTTTGTGAGGAGACTTTAATGCTTTCAAACTGAGCACACAACATTGCTCTACAAACTCGATTTTAGAAGTTTACTGAAAATATTGAATTTTACAATTGAGATGGGTAAATTTTATAGTCTATAAATGATCCCTCATGGAGTATAAATAATACCACTTGAGAAAACAGGAGACAGATTGCATTCCAACAGATAGACCAGTGCTTGCCTTACTTTTACCCATGAGTATATCACACTGCTTTCACAGGGGTCTACAAAACTTCATCAATAGTTTCCGTCTTCCTTGAGAGTCTAATGAGAATTACCAATGATTTAAATGTCGCCTCTTGGTTCTTGTGTAGTGAACAACTGACTTTACCCAGACTCAGGACAAGGTGCTGATGTCATGTTGTATGTCTTTTCAGGCATAGGTGGTATCTTGTTTACCTGGGGGCATTGGTCATCGTACACTCAATAGTGTGATTTATAAGATCACGTGGTTTAAGCTTTGCTTGGAAGGAAGAACAGAGTAGAGATGATCTTTGGGAGAGTCCATGGTTAGGACATCACTAATCCCACTCAAATCTCTAAATATCTAGGGCTTTGCGGGAATGCATACTTTTATCCATCGATACTTGAAGACTAACCTCTCCTTGACTCCTTTGGAGAAGACCGCAAAGTCTTTGGTCTCTTTCCTGGCTTTTCTTCCATGTATATCTTCCCTTGATTTAAAATTGTACCCTGTCTGTATAGTAAAACTATAGCATGTAGCATGAGAACAGCTTTAGTGAGTTATCTGAATCCCTTTGAGGAAGCAGAAAGAGGCTTTAGGACTCCAAGTAACCTTATAACTGATGTCAGAAATGTGTATTATTTTGCATGTGGACTGTATCTTTTGAATAGATACTCAGATGAGCTAACTCAGAAATCCTAATTTAACATTATATTTTAAAGCCCTCTGGGCAGAATTTTTAAATAGTTTGTAGGCAGAAAAACATTAAAAGATAAAGGCCATATATAATATCTTTCCTGGATGTTGGCAATTGATAAATGATTGCTAGAGTCACAAAAATGTTTTCAAGGTCAGATCTTCCCTATTTGCTAGAATGGTAGGTAGCATTTGGCACTGGTCTAAACATTGAATATAGTTCAGTCTGGGCCAAAGAGAAAGCAAAAGGGATGTTCATGTGTAGAGAGTTGACCCGAATCAAATTAAAGTACAAGCTTCGTCAGCTAGCTCATCAGAGACAGCATTTCAGCCCGTCTTCTTATCCCATTTCAGTTTCTCAGGCTTCTAGTGCAAACTCCTTACTCATAGAGCCATCTCCCCAGCCATCTCATCTCTATTTTAAAAGAACACCTCTCATACTCAAAACATAAGCAGCTGAACTCTCCATAACTTGTCTTAGATGTGCCTTAGTGATTCAATTCTCCTCCAAAAAATATACCAAAGTAACAATAAAATGTTTTCCACAAATATGCATCGGGGATATGACTCATTTTGTTTTGACATTTTGAGGCATAAATATTGTAGCCTAGCTATCAGACACAGCTGATGCAGGCTGCTGTGATTTTGTAAGTTGGCTTCATTGTTGCTATTGCTAAGATCTGCTACAGAATGTCAGTCTGTAGCATTACAAAGCTGGTACCTTGAGGAAAGTGGAGCCTTCAGAACCCCCATGGGAACATATATTGTGAACAGCCAGCATATGATGCCTGAGCACCTGGTGTAGACACTTTCCCACCTGCCTTCTTCCTTGCACTGGCTGATAAATATTCTGTCTGTATACTTTACTGCATATTTCTGAGTGGATGACAGAATAAATACTGGCAGATTTTGATGCTTTTCAAACTGTTAACTAAGGTTTAAGTTTCTGAAGCTCTCTCTCTTGGCTTTCTAGCCATGCAATTTTCTTAATGCTGAGCAATATTATTGTGTTTACTTAAAACACTTGCTTTTTTTTTTTTTTTTTTTTTTTTTTTTTTTTACTAGAAAGTCTGGAAGCCAATTCTCCTCTGGGTAGAGTTTGCTTCCTTCTTTAAATCTCTTCAGTTCCTTCTGCATATATAGCTCCCTGATTTTATTTTTTTGCTTCATTTCTTTTGATTTTTTTTCATTTTTCTTTCTTCATGGGGAATATCAGAGGTTTACCTTTGATCATGGCGGAGAAGTTCACCTTCATTTTAATGAGAGGAAACTGACTTTAATTAGAGAGGAGGAGGAAGCTAGCTAAGGACACGTCACAATTAAGGGACAAAGCCAACATGTGAACCTTTATCTGTCTGACTAAAAGAAATGAGCTAATGATCTTTCTACCATTTATTGCTAACCCTTCTTGTCACCTAAAAGCCCATATACCTGACTCCAGAATCACGCGTTAGACCAGGATCCCCTTTCTTCTGTGTCTTTGCTGCGTGCTCATCACTGCTGGCCTCCCCAGCCATGGCTCCATCTCCTTTTCCTCTGAGTGTCTACAGTATTTGGACACTTGCATACTTATTATTTCAAGTTACCTTGTGAGATTGACAGGTGCTGTTACCCTTATAAGAAAAACCTGGTGAAGGGGATGAAAATGGCACCTTGAAGCCTTGAGCTAGCAAATGTGTTCTTAAGAGATTTTGAGCATATTTCATGTCCCTGTTATTTATTTTAAAACTTAGACTGAATTTAAACTCCAGAAAATAACTTTGCTCAGACTGATAATATTCACACAACTACATTTCAAAAACCTTGTTTCAGCCAGGTAGTTTTCCAAATGCCTCTTCTACTCCCTGCTGTGTGTGTGTGTGTGTGTGTGTGTGAACTCAGTCGAAGCTGGGGTAAATATAGAAAAGGGAGGCTGTGGGCATGCTTTGTCTCTGGAGCAGTTTGTGTTTTGATGCTGATCACTATAAGCTCTGGTCTGTGGTTGGGGTGTTCCTTCCTCTTCCAATGTCATTGAAAACTATCCCTGCAACGAAAAACAAACACATGCAGTGCAGAGAGAGTAGATCCTGGCCGGGCTCTGTACTGGCTGCAACCCAATGGGGCCAGGTGGTGGCTTAGTTCACTGGTAGATAATACTGTGGCGCATCTGGAACAGTCTGCATTCCACAACCAATTTTTAGCCTCATTATTTAAAAAGCAATCAAAATGGAATAACAATCCAATCCCCAAGAAACACTGGGGATAAAGAAGCAGAGGCTATGCTGTTCCATCATTTTTATGCTTGGATGCAGGTTGGCAAAGCTAAAGAAGACACTGATTGAAATGGAAGCTGTTTGTGTCTCACACATTATCTTACAGTCTCCAGGGTTTTTGTCCTCTGCAGTAGCATGGCTCTGTATCTTACAAGGTGCTCTTCTGGAAACGGTGACAGATTCCTAACTATGGAAGAGGATTTGATGACAGTGGAGCAGACAAGTGGTAAAAGGAAAACTCCCACTTGGGATGACCATGAGGTCTTTCCTTATCGATGTAAGCCTCCATTCAAGCTGCTTGTAGAGCCTACCTTCTATGTTTGAACATAAGTTGCAAAGACAGTATGCCTTGGGAAAATATGTGTATCTTTGACCTATAAAATTTCTTTAGATGTTAAGAAATAGTGGTGTATGTGTGTGTGCACGCACGCGTGTGAGTACACGCACATGGGTCCATGCCCCCACATGCATGTGCTATTTGGGAGCTAAAAGAAAAGAGGATCTCTAACTTGGAAATAAGCTTCCATTCCATGGGAGAGTGAGTCACAGAGATTACATGACTCGATTGTTTGGTCATGGCTTGGAGCAGATGGTTTCTTGTACAAGCATAGACATAGAGGTCATCCTCAGGGAGATATTGTTGAGAGAGCTGCTCACATCCTTCTCCATAATTTCAATCAAGATGTTTTGACTTGTGATTTGCCATGGCCTAAGCTAGTCACCCTGAGGTTGCGATTTAGGCTCAGAGCTTAGGAGTATGCTCTGTTCTTGCAAAGGACTGGAGTTCAATTCTTCCCAACCAAATCAGGACTTACATAATTTTCTATAAGTCCATTTCTAAGTAATTTTGTACCCTGATAACCTCTAGTGGCCTCTGGAAACACCTGAATCCATATGCACATTCTCACACAATTTACAAATACACATGTAACTATATTTTAAAATAGTCAAATATGGTGGTTTGAATATGTGTGGCCCAGGGAGTGGCACTATTAGGAGGTATGGTCTTGTTGGAGTAGGTATGTCACTGTGGGCATGGGCTTTAAGACCCTGATCCTAGCTGCCTGGAAGCCTGCCTTCTCCTGCCTGCCTTTGGATGACGATGCAGAACTCTCAGCTCCACCAGTCCCACGTCTGCCTGGATGCTGCCATGATTCCCCCTTTAAGATAATGGATTGAACCTACGAACCTCTAAACCAGCCCCAGTTAAATGTTGTCCTCTATAACAGTTGCCTTGGTCATGTTGGCTGTTCACAGCAGTAAAACCTGACAAAGACATCAAAAATTTAAGTTAGTCCTGTAGGTGGGGAGAAACTAGGAGGACCAGGAATCTGAAAGGAGCAACAAACCTGCTGACTTAAGAGGCTCCTTTGTGGTTGTTGTCATTCTGAGAGAAGAGGAAACTTATGATACTCATCATCCCAGGACTGCAGAGAAACACAACCAACATGCAGATAGCTCTTGCAATTACTATCTATCTTGCATAAATATGTGTGCCACAGATACAAATTTATTGGAAGGTATTGGATCATGGAGAGCAATAAATCCCAAAATTCCCATATACAAGCTAGAGGTCTAAAAGAACAAGGTATATTCAGAGTCTGAGTGAAAACAGGCAGGAAACACAAATTCCTCAAACATATTGTATATATGTAGATATATAACTATTTAAAAAATGAATCCACAGTTAGAAGGAGAACTGCCAGGCAGGGAGATACGGGAGGTTTTAGAGGTAGGAAAAGAAAGGAGAAATGTTATAATCAAAATATAATCTTAAATAAGTATTCTTAAGATTACCATGAAGTACAGGATAACCATGCTAAAATCCATAGATTTGAAGAAACTAAGTAATAAGTAGGATGCTTGAATCTCACCCAGAAGGGAAATAAAATAGACATAGGAGGTGAATGGAGGGAGGGAGCTGGGTGGGAGCGTGGGTGAAGAGGGGAACAGGGATGAGGATTGGGTTTGGGGAGAGGAGTGGAAGGAGGAGAGTGAACAGAAATTTGTTGGGTGCAGGTCCGGGACTAGCCAGAGCCCTGAGACCTGGGATTGGAGGGGAACTCTTGAAATTTATTGAGCTTATCCTAGTTGAGATGCCTAGCAGCAGAAGATATGGAGACTGAAGTCTCCCCCTGTAGCCAGGAAGGGCTTCTGGTGGAGGGAGGGAGACCATCAACCCACTCAGAGTATCTTAGACTCAAAATTTGTCATGTCTACAAGATGAGCAGAGATAACGATGGAGCAGATTTGGGGACTGGCCAACCTATGACTGGCCTAACTTGAGACCCATTTCACGAGAGAGAACTAACCCCTGGCACTATTAATGATACTCTGCTATGCTTACAGACAGGAGCCTAGCATAATTGTCTCCTGAGGAGCTTCATCCAGCAGCTGATGGAAACAGATGCAGAGACCCACTGCCAAACACCTGGCAGAGCTCAGGAGTCTTGTGGAAGAGTGTGGGAGAGGAAAAAATGAGCTGGAGGGGAAGGATCAAAGCCTATAGAGTCAACTAACCTGGGCCCATGGGGTCACAGAACCTAAACCACAACCAAAATGCATGCAGGGGCTGGACCTAGCTCCCCTACACATTTGTAACATATGTGCAGCTTGGTCTTCATGTAGGATCCCTAACAATTGGAGAGGGGGCTCTCTCTTACTCTGTTGCCTGCTTCTGTACCCCGTTTTCCTTGATGGGCTGCCTTGATTGACCTCAGTGGGAGAGGGTGTGCTTAGTCCTGCTGTGGCTTGATATCCCAGGGTGGATTGGTACCAGGTGGGGCAGGGCTTCCTTTTTCTCTGAGGATAAGGGGAAGGGTAATGGGTTGAATGGTACCTGAGGGGTGGAGGGCTGCAATCTGGGTGTAAAGTGAATAAAGTAATGAAAAAGAAAAAAAAAAAGAAAAAAGAAAAATCCTGTCTCAAAAAGTATATATAATCTCGAAAAATTCCAAACTAAATTTATAGTCAAAGTTTATTTGCTGAGCTTGCAGGATATTGAACTGGGGTTGTGAAATCTTCCAAAGTTGGAACAGATGGAGAAAAAGGAGTCAAGGGGAAAGGAAGAACCTTGTCTTGGCTTGTTCTCTAGTGGTGACCCATCATCAGAAATCAGATTAACTTGGCAGGGTATGAGCAGGCACCTTCTGTACAGAGCTGCAGGACTTTGAAGTCATTCTAGTGTCGAGATTTCTCAGCTCAGAACCCCCAAGAGGAAACACGAGGCATCTGCTAGTCACTTACTCCCTTGTTAGCTCAATGGCATCAGCTTATTCTTCCTTTTCCCTAGAATCTGTTACTCCTCTCAGACAGAAACAAACTCTCTTTGAAAATGATCCATGCTTAGTCCAAAGGAAACATTTGATCACTGTCCCAGCAGGATCCCTAAATACAGACTTCCCATTGCTGCTTTTCTTTAACGAAGAAACCTTTAAGAGCACCCTCTTGAATTTTCTAAATGAACTGTAGCCTTCTCTGCTACCCAAATGCTCAGAAGCCGTGCTATGTTCTTAATGGCCATATTAACCCCCTAGATTAACCCCCTAGATTAGGGTTAGGGTGTTGAAGATATTCCACACCCACTTCTCCACAACATTATATAATCCTTAAAATATTCCCTTATTCCCAATTCCTGACTACATTTTCAAGGAACAAGAGGAGCTCAAGTGCTAAAACCAGATGCCTAACCACAGTTCATAAATCCTCCATCTTACTGTGAAGTATGATCTGTATTTTCTTTTTTTTTCTTTTCTTTTCTTTTTCTTTTGAGACAGGGTTTCTCTGTGTAGTCCTGGCTGTCCTGGAACTCACTCTGTAGACCAGGCTGGCCTCGAACTCAGAAATCCACCTGCTTCTGCCTCCCAAGTGCTAGGATTAAAGGTGTGCACCACCACTGCCAAGCAATGTGTACTTTCTTAACCCAGAGATTTAAATTATCCTTTTGCCTATTTTATACACTATGCATTCCCCTTCCCTTATAACTGTTTCATAGGTGATATTGCAGCAATGCAACAGGAATATTTTTAATGGGAAATTACAGGGTATATGTTGGACTCTGTGTTCCTCTGTTTAAGAGAATAGTAGCTCAGAGGGCATCATTAAGGTACATTTTAGCACTGACTTTAGTGGGTTTGAAGCTACAGAATGTGTGTATATGTGTGTGTACACATGAGAGACAGACAGAGAATGAGAGAGACAGAGAGAAAGACACACAGATATACAGATAGAGAAAGCCTTTTCTGATAAAGGAAAATATTAGACAAACAGATTTAATTGAGTTTGAACAGTATGTTCACAAACTACACAGCTCTCAGAGCCCCCATAGGAATTCGTAGAGCTGCATTGAGCATTGGGCAGTGAGTATATATAGACAGAAAGCCTGAAGACCCTGCAAACAAGGAATGAAAGTGGATCAGTCATTTCAAACTCCCTTGCTTATGAAGATCAAAGTACATAGAGGGTTTTTTGTTTGTTTATTTGTTTGTTTGTTTTAATAACGACGCTGGTTTAACTGCCTTGTTTGAAGAGTTGGCCAATACTTTTCATTTGAAATTTCTCTAGCCAGATAAACAACTCAGTTGGGATATCATAGCTTTAAATTTCAACATTAGTGTTTCCATTTGACTTAGTGTTACAGCCCACCTCAAATCAACATCCTTCTTTAAAATTGTTTAGTAACATGCATGCACACACTAACCTTAGATTTTCTTGGGTTGTCCCAAGTCATTGGAATAAAGACGAAGTCATTACAATGGTCTTTTAAGATTTATTTTGCTTTTCAGTATAGGAATTATATGTGTCTTGTATGTGTGTATATACACAGAACCCTTTCTAATAAAACATCTTGCCACCTGCATCTACTAGTTACACACAAAAGTCAAATATATAGTATTGGGTTGTTAGCTGTCAGGATGTTCTAAATTAGATTTCCAGAATGTATGCATTAGTTTTTGCTGAGATTTTATTTCCTTTGACCAATATTTTCTCTTTGCCTTTCCAATCATTTGACAATCACCATTTTACTACTTTTCTATAAACTTGTTTTAATTCCACAAACATGCTACAATCTTGTTCCCATTCTTTTTCCCTCACCATATATTCTGTGTTCATTAGTCTTTTAAATTTACTTTTTTCTCCTTTTGACTAAATGATATCCAAGACATATTCTTATTTCTCAGTAGATTGAGCAGATATTCTTTCAGTTATGATCAGTTATGAATCTCTGAACTTTAACCTCATAGATATTTCCAGTTGTATATGGAAACATTGTGCTCAGATCTATTTAAAAATAGTTTGTAGGGCTGGAGAGATGGTTTAGCAGTTGAGATTACTTGCAGCTCTTTCAGAGGACCTTACTTCAGTTCCCAGAATCCACTTCAGGCAGCTCACAATCTCCTGTAACTAGTTTCAGAAAACCCAATGCCCTGAAATGTCTGGCCTCTGAAGATACCTGCACTCATGTGTATACACCCACATGCATGTGCACACACAAGACACATACACACACATAATGAAAAATAAAATAAATCTTAAAAGAAGTTTGCAATGTCTTCTTTGTTTCAAAATATATTCAATTCAGTTCACTATAGTTTAACGCATAATAAGGAAGACATATCCCTTCCCTAAGTCTGGAGATGATCATTCACATGTATGGAATTCATACTTTTTTTATACTTTTATATTTATTTCCAAATTTCAGTTGAGAATTGTTATATGGAAGTTGAATTGATCAAAATGAGTGACTAAAAGATGCCGGTTAAAAAAAAGCAATTTTTAGGCGTTTTGGAATATAGAAACATTAAAAATAAAGGAATAGAAGACAAGAGAATCCAGGCTTTATGAATACACACAACCCTCAAAATAACCTTATAAACCCATGTCAGTTGGGCATTATGCAGCCTTCGTGCTGAGCAGGAGTAGTGGTCTCTGAAGTGTAACATTTCACAGACAGACGCCAAACTCACCTGGTCCTACTGTCCTTTACTTTCCCTAAATTTCTTTGCCCTGTCCTCCCCAGTTCCCTAACAGCTAATTTGTTTTAAATTGCCTTGTTACTTTCTGATAAGACAGATAGCCACCTCTCTCTACCAATCAAATTCCTGATAATCAGTTTATTGTACTTCTCATCCTGTTTGTTTTATTTTGTTTTGTTTTGTTTTTCACACTTAAACCCTGTTTGAAATCCATGAGACCCAGGAAAACATTTCTACTTTCCTGAAACTTTTGAGTGCCAAACTGTACTTCTGATCAACCCAAATTCTCTTTGGTTCATAATCAGTTAGTGCCTCTCAAGGATACATAGTTAGAAATGCCTTTAATCACATATTAGAGGAAAAGAAGAGAAACTTCTAAAAAGCCTAAAGAAGAGTGACCATGAAGCAAGCAGGACTGCAGATGAGAAAGAAGTATGTGTTGTTTGTCTTTATTGGATCCCTGAAAGGAACTTGATCAGACAGACATGACATTTCCAACAAATGCAAAGCATTGAGACTTGAAAGGCATAGTCCACAAGGGCTGGGAAGAACAGAAATGACTATGGTGAGTAACTGTGTGGTGTCTATACAGGGGCAAAGGCTGTAAAGTTTTTTCTTTCTAGCCTTCTTGAGATGTACTGGAGAGCTCTTTGGTAAAGCTTTCTCCTCATTGTTGTCTTACAATTTATCTCTATTGCAATGGTGGAATGTTCTCCTACTGCGAAGATTTGCTTAGTTTTTAACACAGCTTTTCTTGTTCTGCCCAAAGCAGTCCTTCCAATCTAACCCTCCATGTCCTCTATCAACAATAAGACTGGCCACAGAAATGAGGTTAAAATGAAAGAAAATACAACAGGAAGAGTAGTTTTTTTTCCCCCCAGACAGAGCCACCATGAACAATGAGTTACTTGTGTCTCAGTCACCACAGCCCAGTTGTCCCAGCATTTGGAGACCCGACTCCAATGTTTAACTTGTCATGAGCTCGTTTTAGGTCTCAAGATTCAGGGCATGTTCTGTGTAGGTCTAACTCTAATTTGAGAGATTTTCTTTAAGCAGATAGATTTAGAGAGTCTTGTGAAGGAGTGACTTACTTTAAATTTTTATTACATTTATATATTTTTATGTGCCAGAGCTTGTGTTGGAGTCCAGAGGATAATTTGCAGGAGTCCCTGTGCTCGTTCTGCCATTTTTTTCCCAGAGATTGAATATAGGTTATCAGGACTGAGGACAAGTGACTTTTCCACCATGCATGTAAACAAGCCAGTGGTTCCCAACCTTCCTAATTCTGTGACCCTTTAATACAGTTCCTCATGGTGTGATGAGCCCCAACCATAAAATCATTTCATTGCTACTTCATAACTGTAATTTTGCTACTGTTATGAGCTATAATGTAAATGTCTATGTTTTTCAATGATCTTAGGCAACTCCTGTGAAAGGGTCCTTCAACCCCCAGGGATGGAATGCTGCTACCATAGTAGACTAAGGGTCAAGGTGACTCTAGGAACTCTGAGTGAGTGTTTAAGATTTTTGAGAAAGCAACAATCACATTTTTATAGCTATCTGTTCACCAACTGTGGAAATAAAGATCCCTAGTTATATCACTTTGTGAGGCTGAGGCATGAAGATCATTTGAGACCTAAAATTCAAGGCCATGCCTGGCAACACAGCAAGATCAGATCTTAGGAACAAAACAAATAAAACTCAAAGATTTAAATTCCCTTTCGTACCCACTTAGATAACTTTATAGCCAGTATAAATAAAATGACAAGTTATTTTACAATTTCCATTTATTCATTATTTAATTTGGGTAATCAAGACAATTTATTAATAAATTAATTTTAAATATGTCTGTTGGGCATATTAGAGTACCCAAATATAATTATTAGATAATTATACTATGAATAAACATCAATAATAATGATGAATACTTTTTTAAATCAAGATAGCAATTAGGATGTTTAAGAAAACAAAACAACATAGAAGTTTTAAGCTCACAAAAGATAATAAGAGTCAGTAAAATTTAGAATCTTCATTGTATATTTAGTTCATAAAATAGGCACAACATCATTTGAAAAGTATTTATCATCTAGGTAAATTTAAACATGCCATTGTAAGCCTACTGGAAGAAAAAAATGTTAAGACATTTTAAGTTTGGTTTCTATGGAAACCTGTGCTTTGATAACTGATGGATTCAAATGATTTGTTTCCAGTCGCACAGGGACCATTTTATGGGTAAAAGATAACAGAACCAAAGGAGAAGATTGCAAATGACTAAGAAATGTCCCTTCAAATATGACTCTTTTCAGATATTGTAGGTCTGAGGGATTAAGGCAGAGATTGTAAGTTCATTTCTGTTCTTATTCAGTAGATGGCTGCTGAGTACCTGCTAGCTGTCACATTCTGTCCAAGGGGCTGTAGCAGTGAGCAAAAACGAGAAAGTCTAAACTAAAATATTCAGGCATAACTTTACTCTGTTGTATTTAGACTCACGAGCTTCAGTCTTCTGCTTTAAAAAAATAATCATATGTATATTCATGAATATCTTAACAAATGCATTTTTGATGCTCTTTGTTGAAAAATATCTATCCTTTTTTGAAGGAACATTTTTAAAAAGTTGTTAACCTTTACTCAGACATTGTGGAACGTGTAGTTTGTTTCTGTTTTTGGTCTTTGTTCTGTTTCATTGATTCCCAGGCAGACCGCATCAACACTTGCACTGTGACAGACGATCAGCACATTCACTAAGCAGTGGCATTTTGAAAAGTGATCTCATGGTTAACCTACTCAATTATGAATCAGCATGATATCTGCATATGTAAAACAGAGATAGATGCTATCATAGGGATGTGGTATGAGAAGAATAAAATGTAGAAGGTATAACTCACGAGATTGGGCATAGTAAAGATACTTTTTGAGCTTGCTCTCGAAAACAACTTTTAATTAGTAAGAAAATATACTCTATTATAGTCAACTAACATTTTTAAAGCAGTAATGAAATGCCTTCATCAATACAACAAACATTAATTGCCACTTTCCTTACATTTGTTTGTAAAAATAAAAGTAGGATGATATTACAGTATTTCTTCTACCCTCTTCTGCTCACTTACAAATACTATTATTATACAACTTGTGAGCTTTCAAAGAATAAGACAATGTTAGCAGAAGAGTTAATTTTATAGCAAAAAGAATTTTGGCTAAATCAATCATAGTAGGGCTTTTTTTTGCATTTTATACATACATCTTTACTTAATTCTTTTATATTTTTTAGACTTCAGTTCAATGAAATGTTTTTGAAGAAGTTTTCTGTAACCCCAATCAATGACTAATTTCTAATTAACCTAGTTACATTAACCTGAAGAATACAACTGTAGTTAGTAGCAAATTTCCATAATTGTCACCTTTGCATACGTTAATTACTTTCTATACTATACTATATAGTTTACTTTTTATACTATCCTAGAATGTTTATTCTACCCTCTCCCTCTCACATCTGGGCTCCATCATTGTACAACCCATGGGCTTTCAAGGATCTAGGCAATGCCTGTAGAAGCATTGCTTTGACAGCAGGAAGAATTTTGGCTAAAGGAACCTCATACCATCTGTGGATTGGTAGTTCAGCATGAATTATAGTGCGTAGACTAATGTAATTATAGACAACTAGACTTGGGCTGGGTTGAGTTCCAGTTTGAATGCAACTCTAGCTCTATTTCGTTGAGATTACCTCAGTGTTGATTTTACACCATGATCTAGTTTCATAAGGTCTCTTGACCAAAAGCAATTTACTGGAGAAAGGATTTATGCAGCTTGTGATTCCAGGTTATAGTCTGTCATTAATAGATGTCAAGGCAGCAACTTGAAACATCTAGTTGCATCCAAAATCAAGAGCAGAAATGTATGTGTACCGGTACTCAGCTAGCTTTCTGTATTCTTATAAGGTCATGGACTGAAACTGTAGAATGGTGATGACCACTTTCAGTCTTGGTTTCCCCAGAATCAATCAAGGCAATCAAGACAGTCTTTCACAACCATGTTCAAAGGCCATTTTAATCTTTACAATTCCTCCTTGGAACGCCCTACCTGTGTGATTCTAAGTGATGTCAAGATGATAGTTAAACTGACTGTCACATGTTAATAAAATATCTTCAATGTTTCATTGCTTCTTATCAGAGTGCCACATTATTGCAGAGAAAGATTATAATAATACATATTGTTATATATGTAAATATATAGTGAATTATTATAAAGATTGAATATATAAAGATTATAAACCAAAGACCCAGGCTCCATTCTATTTGCAAAACTAAATAAAACCAAACAAAACAATGTGCCCACTCCTTACCATTGTCTCTGGATATTCTCTTCTTCTCTGGTGTCTGTCCTTTATGCTGCCCTCCCATATCCAACATCAGTAGCAAAGACTAGATTTCTTCTGGAGTGAGTGATGCTGATCACAAACTAAATGGCAAGTGGTCTGTTGCAGAAATGTGAAATGGGTCTGATAGATCATGAAAGCACCCAATGTTGGAAACAGGAGAGACTGGATATGAAAAATTTCAAGACACCTTCCCTGGTATCTTGAAACAAAGTTATTCCGAAGAAGACAAAAGATATGTGGAAAGTTGACATAGTAATGTGTATTTTGATAATCCTTATAAAAAATAATTTGTAGTTAATAGTAAGTTGAAAATGTTTCCCTTTTCATGCTTCCTTTATGATGTGAGAGTTTAATTATGCAATTGTAATATTAAAGAAATTATGACTCCATTGATGATAATCCTACAGAAAAATGGAATTAATTACTGCATTAAATGATTGAAAGTTATAGGAAAAACTTGGTTTAATTTAGTTGTCACTGTAAAAAACATAGAACACAGCTTATAATACATATTTAACATGGCACACTTCACTAGACTGATAGATTGTTCTAAAATTATATATTTTTTTTGTAATCACAAAGATAGCTCCTTATCTAACTTGAGAGATGAAGGAAATCACAGTAACTAAGTCATCAGGGATATTTGGGGTGGAGAATGGAATTGTGTGAAGCTCAAAAGAGTTTGACAAAGAACAATCAAGAGAGGTAGAAAAAAAAGGCCAAAAAGATTTGAGACTCTGAAGCTCACGAGGAAAAAAGATTCACTCTAAAGGCTGAGTTGGGAGAATTTTAAATCCTTCCCCAATTTTGGAAGACTGGAGACAAGACAGTGATAGGGACTGTGGAGGAAGACTGTAACAGACCCTAGTTGCGTAGGGTATCCTAATGACCAGTCTTAAGACAAACTGGTCTCTGATATAAACGAGTCCCAGCTTGATGTCTGTGCTATACAGACAAACCTGAAAGTTGTATCCTTGCTTGTCCTCATTCACTCACCACTTCAGGTAAGTGGTTTTGATTTTTATTAAGGATTGTGTAACTGCTCTAATTATGAAAGTATATATGATGTGAAGACAGGTGGTCTTTTCTTAAAGCCACATGATCGTTCCCTAATCCATCCAAGGATAACAGTAAAGTCAGGACACTTGGTAGTATTGTAACATTAAGTCCACAATAAGGGAACATTGGAAGGGAGGCAGAGGAGACTTACATAAAGCCAACAGGCATGGTAACAAGTGAAAGTTTGACAGTATATGGACAGAACTTGAATAAGACTTTGCTTAACAGTTTCAGTGTTGAATACAGGCAAAGAACTGTGTGGAAATCGTATTTGGCTGAGTTTATGAAGCATTCTATGTCTCACTCTCACTCAGCTATAAGGCAGGGCTGTTGATCAGGGTAATTATGAGTTGCAGGCAAAGATCCCAATGCAGAATGTGAGCTTAGTATCTGAAGTCCTTTTTGCAGTGGTATCCAAGGAGAGACTGAGGACATTGGCAGATGTTCAATTCCTTGGAACATTGATGCCAAAAGAAATTTGTCATTTCCAGCATCCTTCAATGGGACAAACAGCTCCCTCAATCTCTATAAATAATAGTTTGTTTTTGTAACTGTTGCAGCTCTGAAGAGAAAAGCTTCCCTTACATAAATGTTACAGCTCTGTTGCAGGGGAAGATTTCTTCCAGTGAAAGGGTTACAGCTCTGCTCCAGCAGGGAGGGGTTCTCCAGCTAAAGCCCTGCCCCTCTGAAAGTGTTACAGCTCTGCTCCAGCAGGGAGGGGTTCCCCAGCTAAAGCCCTATTCTTCTGAACGTGTTACAGCTCTGCTCAGAGAGTTATCCTGCCAGTCAGGAGCCAAGGAATACCACACAGTCACACTGCACCACAAACCTCACACAAAAGTTTTATTGGGAGAAAAAAAAAAAAACAAGGACAGTGGCTGCCTCAGCTCAAGCAAAATGCAATAGGGATGTGTGTAGGAAGCAGGGTTTCTGTGGGAATTCTTGGGGGCAGAGCTTTCCAGGGGGCAGATCTCCAGAATGAGGATTGGTGGGATTTCAATTCCTAAGCTCGGGCAATCTCGGGGATAGGTGGGTGTTACTGGTCAGGGATTGGTGGGTTTCTATTTCTTGGTCCTGGTGTTGTCAGGGTGAGGGTGTTTTTTCTTTGCCCTTTTATCCTTCACATTTACTCTTAATTTATTATTAAAATTTATTTTGAAATGAAAAACAACTCCTTACATACAGCAGTGACCCCGATGTGATAGACTGTGTGAATCAGAGAAGGCTGCTTAAATTTTATTGATTTTTTTTTCATCTGTAAAGCCATGGTTCAAACCAGGTGGCATGACAGTTCTTTCCCATATAGTAGTTTATCTGTCTATTTCTCGTTCCCCTCTTAATTTCCACAGTTTCCAAACGAAGAGAAATGTCCTAGGCATCAAAACACCCACACTCTTCTTCCTCTTATAGATTCCTATTAAACGCAAGCTGATGGATTGATTAAAGTTTGTCAGCATAAATTCCATTTCTCTGTAGATTTGCGTGAGTTTCTCCTGCCTCTGGGCAATTGCGTTAGAGATTATTTTCACAACTGACTGAGTGGTAATAAAGTTACCAACAGCTCCTCAGGAAAATAATTTCCATCCCTCTGATTTTCAGATATGTATCAATGATGAAATGGCAAACGTGGTGCATGGAAACTCAATAAGACGGATGATTCTTGTGGGACTCTTAATAAAAACTTCCAGAAAGCTCATGCCAGTAAGACACAAAATGATTTAGAAGGGGAGAAAAATTCCAGGAAAGCCTAAAAGAAACATCTGCTAAAACCATTTCTTCTCTGGACAATTTACCCTATCAATGCTCAGAGATCACAGAATTGATACTTTTTACTGAAGGCAAATGCCATGTAAATATAGCAACAGGGAGGTTCTAGGAAAAGGATAACAAACAAACAACAACAACAAACTGATTTTTTTTCAAGAAAGGCAAGGCACAGGTGGGTTGGGGAGATGGCTCAGTGAGCACAATGCTTCAAGTACAAGCAGGAGGATCTGAGTTCAGGTTTCCAGCACCCGCATAAATGAGGGGATTGTTGGGACACACCACCAATTGGTGGGACCAGCACAGGAAGGATGGAGACAGGAAGATCCAGGGACTCACTGACCTGGCATCTTAGCCAAAAGGTCTTCGAGTTCATTGAGAAAATCTATTTTAGAAAAAATAGTGGCGATTGATAGAAAACACCTGATATGTCTGACATCCACTGTTAGTCTCTGGCTTCTTCATACGCACATGTAGTTGAACACATAGCCATACCTGTACATACATGCACACAGGTGCACACATTAGATTTATAGTTATAAACTGAGACGTGAAGGTGCTATGACTAGAATTCCATATTTAGGTTGGTTGATGTGCATAGATGATGGTTTCAGAATCAGAAGCCTATCTTGATCCATGCCATGGAGTTCCCCCTCTTGGACAGGACAGACAGTGATAGTAGAACTTTTTGAGATGGACAGACCTGTTTCTTCTTCATTATCTGCCTCCGGGCTTTGAGGTAGAGAATAGGCTGCATCTATGAGCATCTCATAATTGTCCAGACTTCAGCTCTGCCCAATGACCAAAGCCACCATGCTCCTTAAGCTCCCCCCCACCCGTGCTTCCCACAGTCTCTGCTTGTAAGTATACTGTGAGGTGGCCTAGCAAACCAAGGAACCCTCTTACCTGTCACCTAATCTAGATTTTAAAAAGAATTCCTAATCTTATGTAAGTAAAACTGAAAGAGAATTTGTTTTCTTACAAAACATGGACCATTCCTTAGCGGTGATTTGGGGTTCTTGCTTGGTGGATTCCCACCTTTTTTTTCTATCCTCTCTTCCCATTTCCAGAGCCATGAGGTTTTCTCCTGATTGATGGACATAAGCTCTCATGTAGTCCAGTCTAGGCTATAGACTCAATCTCACTACGAGGCTGAGTATGACAATGAACACCTCATATTCCAGCGTGATGTTTGTGTAAGAGCCAGTATATTATTGCTTAAGTCACTCTACTGGTTTATGTTTATATATATATATATGTAGATAGATAGATAGATAGATAGATAGATAGATTTTTGAGAGTTAAAAACAGATCTTGAAAATATATATCCATTCTAAAAGTTGTTTATAAGGTCATTAGCAATGAAATAAGGTCTATTTCTGAATATCTGAGTCGTGTCTTATCCCAGACATGGGAAGATGGAATCCCATTCATTTTTATAACAAGAAAACAAAAACTCCTTTTTGTTGATGTGATAAACAAACAAATAAAAATCATGAAGCCATTTCTGTCTATGCTATGCCAGAAAAACAGAAGCAGGGAGGGAAGGAGACATTTAACAGGGGGAGTTGTTACTCTAACACTTACATTTAATAAGCTGTATTAAAGAGTCTCAGAATTAGGAAAGCCGAGGACCACCAGCTTAATTAAAACAACAGTACTTTTAATGTTTATGACTAGGGAAGGAGTCTGGCAAAGCTGCTTCAGTCTCAGGACTCTGGGAGCCAGGAGTGATAAGAGTATTTTGGATATATTTTGCATTTTAAGTAAAGACCATTAAGAATTTTTTTTGCATGTGTCTGTGTGTGTGTGTGTGTGTGTGTGTGTGTGTGTGTGTGTGTGTGTGTGTGTGTGCTTTAATCTTGAGTCCGGCTTTCCATACGGCAGTGCTAAGATGCAGGAGGCTGAGCTACACTTGCTCCAATCTTAAACACATTGCTAAAAAGGAAGCATGCTTCTTTACTTTGGATGCTGGACTAGGCTGCTCAGAAAACGAACTTGTTTAAATGTCGCTTGACTTTATTTGAAGGAATTGCTGACTTTATACTTCTTAAAATTACTTGTAGCTCTATTTCCTCCAAGAGGGCTTCCATTCTCTTTCTCACTGTGCTGTATAATAAGCTTCATTTTTAAAATATGTTAGATATGCATAAAAGTTTCAGGCAATTTTTCATATATTGTTTCTATTTTTTCTATTATAAGCATCATGTGTTTGTATGGTACATTTATAACAACTAATGAACTAGTCCCCATATAGTGTAAATTACTTTTTTAAGATTTATTTTTATGTATGTGTGTGTGTGTGTGTGTGTGTGTGTGTGTGTGTGTGTGTGTGTGTTGAATGGTAGGGGATGCACATGTGAATACAGGTGCCTCTTGAGGATATAAGAGGGTGTCAGGTGCTAGGAACCAAACTTGGTTCCTCTGGAAAAGCAGCAAGTGATTTGAACTGATGAGCCATGTCTATGGTACCCAGAGCTGTTTTTTTTTTTCCTCTAGATTTTTAATTATTCTTCTCTTATACAATACATCCTAACCAGAGTGTCCCCTCCTTCCAGTCTTTCCTGTCCTCCCCCTACATCCTCTGTCCCCCAGATAAACTCCCTTCCCATGTGTCCTCCCAGAAAAGAGCAGGCCTCTCAGGAACATCAACCAAACACGACAAAACAAAATTCAGTACAATATTGTAAAGACCCTCACGACAAGGCTGGGTGAGGTAACCCAGTAGGAGGAAAAGAGTTCCAAAAGCAGGCAAAAGAGTCATAGATACCCCAACTCCCACTGTTAGGAGTCTGTTCTACAAAAATACTTTCTTACCTCATTTTGCAACCATTTTATTAAACATAGATTCTCTTCTCATATGATATAATCTGAATATAGGTTTCCCTCCCTCTACTTCTCCCAGTTCCTTACCACCACCTTTCCTATCTAGATCTACTCATTTTCTGGCTCTCATAAGGAAAGAACAGCCCAGAACAAATACAGAGGCAGATGATTGCAGCCAACCATTGGACTTAGCATGGGGTCCCCAATGGAGGAGCTAGAGAAAGGACTGAAGGAGCTGAAGGGATTTGCAACTCCATAGGAACAACAACAATACCAATCAGCCAGACCCCCAAGAGCTCCCAGAGACTAAGCCATCAACAAAAGAGTACCCATGGAGAGACCCATGGCTCCAGCTGCATATGTAGTAGAGGATCACCTTGTCTGGCATCAATGGGAGGAGAGACCTTTTGTCCTGTGAAGGCTTGATAACCCCAGTATAGGGGAAATGACAAGGTGGGGAGGTAGGAGTGGGTAGGTGGGAAATGGAGCATCCTCATAGAAGCAGGGGGTAGGGTATGAGATGGGCTTTCCTGAGGGGAAACCAGAAAAGGCGATAACATTTAAAATGTAAATACACAAAATATCCAATTGCAAACTGGTACAACCACTCTGGAAATCAATCTGGTGGTTCCTCAGAAATTTGGAAATAGATCTACCTGAAGACCCAGCAATACCACTCTTAGGAATATACCTAAAAGGTGCCCCATCATGCCACAGGAGCACGTGTTCCACTATGTTCATAGTGGCTTTATTTATGATAGCCAGAAGCTAGAAACAACCCAGATGTCCCATGACAGAAGAATGGATAAAGTAAATGTGGTTCATTTACACAACGGAATACTACTCAGCTATTAAGAACGAGGACAATCTGAGTTTTGCCGGCAAATGGATTGAACTAGAAAAGAATAGGCTTCTAATAGATGGCAAAACAAAACAAAATGACATATATTAAGGTAAAAATAAAAACCATTTTATCAAACTTGGAGAAGCCAACCCAAACAGAAAGATAAAAGAACCCAAAAGGAAGGCACAAGAATCAGAGACCCACTCATTTACATATTGAGGAGTCCTGCAAAAGTGCTAAACTGAAAGCTATTTAATATATGTGCAGAAGATCTAGTACAGATCCTTATAGTCCCTGTGCATGCTGCTTTAGTCTCTGTGTGATCCTATGAGATTTTCTCGGTTGTTTTAGAGGGCCTTGTTCTCCTGGTATCCTCCAACTTTCTTGTTTCTCCAACTCCTGCCTCCTCTTCCATAGAGTTCCTTGTGCTCTGAGGGGAGGGTTTAATGAAGACACTGAGTTTAGAACCATGTGTTCCAAGGTCTCTCTGAGTGTAATACTGGGATGTGGGCCTTTGTATTTGTTCCCATCTGTTCCCATGCTGTAAGAGGAAGTCTCTTTGATGATGGCTGAATAAAGCTCTGATTTATAAGAATAGCAAATGAGTCATTTTATTATTATATTTTATGGTTTTATTCTAGGTCTCTGGGCTATACAGTCTCTGGCTTTTGTTTACCCAAGCTGTGTCAGATGTGGGTTCCATCTAATGGAATAAGTCTTAAATCAAATCAGACATTGGTCAGTTAGCCCATGAAGTTTGGGCCACTATTTCCTAACATATTTTGCAGACAGAACAGATAGTAGATCCAAGGTTTTGTGCTTGGGCTGATATTTACTCTTCCCTTGTGGTAGCTTACAGGGTACCTTTAAATATCATCGACACTAAAACATAAAGGGGAAGGTTCTATGTAGGCACAAGTTTGACTGATTCATGTTCAAAGAGTGGGTGGGTGTTGTCTTCAGCAAGGTCGTCTTGCTAACAGTTTTGGAGAGCAACCTGTCTTGGCAATAGCCTGTCTTGGCAGTAGCCTGGGTTGTTTTGGGATTTCCATGAACCTTTTGGGCAACAACTCATTTGGATGAAGCATACTTCTGATATTGGAAGCTTTGTTTGCTGACAGTGGATGGCCAATTGGGATTACATTGTCCTCATTATTTGAAGACTTCATTAGGATCATCCTCTGCATTACCGGAATTTTCCACTGCATGAGGTTTCTGTGCAGCCCCTCATAGCCCTTCAGTTCTAGCTCTCCCCTCATTCCCTCCATCAATCCTATCTCCATTTCCCATTTCTACTTGATCCTCCTGTTCTTATCCCTCCTTCCCACCCAGATCCTGTACACCCATAAAAATATCTTCTACTTCTCCCCTCCAGGGAGATCCATGTGTCCACCCAATTCCCTTCCTTTTTGCCTAACCTGTTTGGGTCCATGAATTATAGCTTGGTTATTATTTAGTTAATGGGTAATATCCAGATTTAAGTGAATATATACCATATTTATCTTTCTGGCTCTGGGTTACCTTATTCTGAATAATTTTTTAGTTCCATCCACTTGCCTGCAAATTTCATGATGTTATTTTTTTTTTTTAAAGAGCTGAGTAATTTTCCATTGTGTAAATTTACCACATTTTCTCTATTCTTCTGTTGAGGCACATCTAGGTTGTTTCCAGTTCTGGCTATTATGATTACATCATCAATGAGCATGGTTCAGCAAGTGTCCCCAAGAGGATGGAACATCTGTTGGGTATATGTGCAAGAGTGGTATGCTAGGAATACACACCGGAAAAAAGATAGCATATATTCATCCAATGCTGGTTCAAATTGCATGTAGAAGAATGCAAGTAGATACATACCTATCACTCTGCACAAGACTCAACTCTGAATGTTTCAAAAACCTCAGCAGATAATCAGGTACACTGAACCTGACAGAAGAGAAAGTGAGGGATATTCCTTAACTGATTGGCACAGAAGATTTCCTTAGCCTTTACTTAATGTGTTTTACCTGCTGTAGCATTCCACCAGGATGTCCCACTATTTTTGACCCATATACATCTTCATTGATCTCAAGGCTATGGCAGTCATGGCAGGGATTCACACTTCTTCTTTAAAAGGGTATTGAAATTTAGGAGAACTGTTCTCCTAGCCTGCTTTCTCTTGCTGTGATAGCCACCTTGAGCAAAAAGAAAACCTGTATCCCATTATGTGGTTGATATAACTCTGTAATGGACTTTGTACTTTTATATGCATAGAATTTATACTTAGATTTATTTAGTTAAAATCTGCAGCCTAATTGCTCCAGAAATACTTGTTGAGAAGACTACCCAGTGTTCCCGAGGTGCTCCATGTGTAACAGAACTGAGTTAGCTCTAATTCTGACTCTATTTCCTCACTGCCTGGCTTCTTCTGTTGAACTACCTAATTATCTATCAAACACTGTCTAACTTCAGTTGCAATGTTTGTAGCAGAAGTCCTTCACTATTACATTTCTTTTCCCTACCACTGTGACTTTTTCTTGTTCTTAGTTCCTCAACAGACATTTAAGTCAATATTAGCATTTATAAAAGTAGCTTCTAGGGATTATATTGTGATTTTGTTAAATTATCGGAATGAATCTGGATCCAAGATAGATGTGTTGGTAGCTCTCTTTCTGCATATGTAGACTTTCATTATTCAATTATGTATGCTTCATTTTTAGTACCATTGTAACAGACACTTTTCTTTTGAAATTAAAATTCCCATGACTAATAGCACATAGGAACTGAATTGCCTTTTGTAGATTAAACTTGTGTTACTTGACATGGCTACACATAGTTTGCCCCCAGAGATTTATTTCTCCAAATAATTTGAAATATTCAGTATAGACTGTTATGCCTTTTATGAGTTAAAGAGACTGTTATTTCTTCCGTTCTTCTGTATAACTTGCATACAACTTTTGTCTGTTTTTCTTACAGTCTTGTAATAGCAAGTCTTTGGCAATTTGAGTAGAAGTGGTGAGAGGAACAGGTTTACATGCCATCTTAGAAGAAAGCATCCAGTCTTTCACCACTAAATTTTATTTGAGTTGAAGATTTTGGAGATAATCTGTTTATGAGTCTAAGGAACTTCCTTCCTGATCTTAGTTTCTTGGGAGTCTGCATCACAAGAGAGTGATGAACTTTGTCAAATGTCATTGCTGCATTCCTAGATAGGATCTTATGGCTTCCTTAATTCATTCTGCTAACCCTGACACATTGCACCAAGGGTTCACAAATGCAGCACGATTCCTCTAAACTTGTTAATGATATGTTATCTGATTTTATATGATGACTGATGAAATTATCTAAAATTTCATTGGGGGTTTTATTTGTGTCCAAAATGGTCCATTGTTCTCTTCTAAGATCTTCATCTAATATGTGTGTTAAGGTAACAAGTCCCCCTGCTAAGCAGTTAAAATGCCTTCTTCCTCTCCCTGCTTCTATTGTTTCTGGCATAGAATAGACAGATACGGCCTCATGATTTCTTTGCCCAACTGGCAGAGCATGCCAGCAAAAGAGTCTGGGCTTGGTGATTTCTCATTTTCATTCCATGAATTCAAAAAAAGACTGGTTCAAGAGAAATCAGGACTAAAAATTACACACATTTTACAAAGATGTCATGGTAGCTGCCCAAAGGGTATGGATATAATCAAACACAATTTAATAAACATACAGGAAACATTCATTGGGGTTGAAATCTCTGTTAAATGTCAGTGGTGTTTGATTTACAGTTATCTCTCTATCAGCTCAGCCATGGTATACAAGGATGACCCCTTCAGTAAATATCGGTTCACTTACATGAGAACACAGGTCACTCTCTCAGGATAAAAACAGTGACATGAATTTCTTCCCGCACATCTAAGATGGAGAACTGGATTGGAGATGACCTCCTTTGAAGCCCTCCAGTGCTTCATATAAAGCATTAACTTCGAACTGATTTTACTGTACATTTTTAATTTCCTCCTGGGTAATCCTTAGCCACAGAATTTCTCTTGGTGTGTGTTATATATTTAAAACTCCTTATTTTCCAAAATAGCCGAGAGCCTAAAGTTAGGGAGTCATTGGTAATGCATAGCATTTTTTCTAATAAATTTTTATGGTGAGGCAGCATCAATTTCTGTCTATGCCGTTCTTACTGGAGGAATTTTTATGTCTTTGCAAGACTACTTTGATACTCAGATAATCATAGAAGAGTCTTGAAAAATCAGTTTTAGTAGTCAGAATAAGAACCTTTAACTGTTATGCAACCATAAAACTGAGTTTGTTACTTGTTCAAGAATTGCAGGGATATCTTTTGTTAGTTAGCTTTACACTGTAGCCATCCCAGGATGGAAACTGAATAAGGTCAAAATGCCTCTGGGGTCTGTCTACTTTGTGTAGGTTTCTTTAAGCAAAATGAATTCCAAAGTGTACATTATTTTTAGTTGGTCGATAGTTTTAAAAATTACATTAAAAAATGAATTGGAGAGCCGGGCGGTGGTGGCGCACGCCTTTAATCCCAGCACTTGGGAGGCAGAGGTAGGCGGATTTCTGAGTTCGAGGCCAGCCTGGTCTACAGAGTGAGTTCCAGGACAGCCAGGGCTACACAGAGAAACCCTGTCTCGAAAAAACAAAACAAAACAAAACAAAACAAAACAAAACAAAAAAATGAATTGGAGAAAGTGAATGTTTTATAATTTTAATTTTATAAAATTAAAAATTTATAATTATAATTTTCTGTTCATTTTAAAATTTTCTGCCATTAACTCTTTATAAACTACCACTCTATGTACACACACACACACAAACATACACACACCCCATACACATAGCACACTGTCATTATTTGGATTATGTCACAAGGAATAGGTCATGAATAACTTTGAACACAACAAAAGAAAAAAATAGAAATGATTGGATATAGATGCTTTAAATTTATTGCTTTTCAATTATAGTTCATATTTAGTATCTTCTCATGCTGTTTTAATAAGACTTATTAACCCAAAATGTTATAAAAGAAAAAAAAACATGAATCCAAGAAATAAAGATCTTTTCATCTCTGTCTGAATTTAATCACAGTGTATTCTAAGCAGGTTTATGTACAGTTCTAGTACCTGAAATTTGTTTGATCTTTTGTAAAACTGTTATAAGTAAAATATAGTGAGTGTTAGTTATAGACATGATCAAGACCACAGAAATGACCTTAATTTCATCCCTTTGAGTGTAAGACTTAGAATTGGATTGAAGATGTCCATTTTTGTTTGTTTGTTTGTTTAACAAGATTACCACCCCACCCAACACACACACTATTCAGGATAAAGGGTACAGAAGAGTGTACAATTTAAAGTTAAATCTATGAATTAAGTTTAGGTTGTAAAAGCTGAATAAATGGGGAGGGGGCTGGAAAAATGGCTCAGTGGTTAAGAGCACTGGCTGCTCTTCCAGAGGTCCTGAGTTTATTTCCCAGCAACCACCTAGTGGATCATAACCTAATCTGTAATAAGAGCCAGCGCCCTCTTCTGGTGTGTCTGAAGATAGCTACAGTGTGCTCATATACATAAATAAGTAAATAATTTTTTTTTTAAAGCTGAATTAATGGGAACATCAAGGCATGGTAAGTTTGGTTACATTATTCTCTGGAAGGTGAATTAAACTTAAGCAGGCTGAGTACACAATAGGAGAGTAGGTTGAGTACACAAATTTAGATGATTTTCAGGGTATAGAAAAAGTTCATTCTGAAAACTGACTTTGCAAGACCCTTCCCTGATTGTCGGAGTATAAATGTATTCTTGCAAAGTCATGAAACTTCTTCCCATAAAGACTGTGTAGGTTGAATCTTGGAGGTCAATATTATTTCACAATAAGTGCTCTGAAAATAAAAATCAAGAGATGTTTTCAGAAAAAAAAAATGTATCATCACACAAATCCTTCCAGGACTCTGGATGAGGTCTCAGACCATGGCTGATGCTGGGCCTTGAATATTTCCCAAAAGTCTAGTCTGTTGACGGTGTATTTCTGGAAAGCTATTATTAGGAACCTGTGAAGTTATAGAAGAGTAGAGCTTTGTGAGGGGCCTTTAGGTCATTGGAGGCATGCCTTTGAAGGGGATCATATAGTCTGGGCCCTTTCCTCTCCTCCTTCAATAACTTCCTGGTTATGAGGCCAACATTTTTGCCACATCCTCTCACTAGGACTGGCCCAAAGTAACAGGGTCATAGAATGAATTATAGACAAAAGTGACCAAGGGAAATCTTTACTTCTTATAAATGAATTAATGCAGGTATCCTATTGTAGTAATGGAAGACTAGTCTAGCCATGGTAGATTCTGGCCTCCAACAGAGATGATAAAGAGTATTGTGTTGTTCTCCAGTGCAAGCTGGGACATGACAGAAATAAAACTGCTGCTTAACAGAAAGGATCCCTGTGCTTGTGTAAATTCTAGTGGATTCTAGACTTGAGGTAGTGATGGAGTTTACCAGTCTACCAGTGATACCCAGGCTCTTTCTTAAACAATTCACACAAATACCTGAATAGTTTTCTTTTGAACTTTCATTTAGCTGCACATTTGTGGTGAGTAGTTTTTATGTCAACTATAGGCATAATGTTTTGTATACTGTGTAATGGTTACCCTTGGTTTATTCAAATACTGTTTTCTTTGTCCTCATATCTGATTTCAATCTGGACAGGGCATTATAGTACTTATATCAAAACTCTACTGTCTCAAGTTTGTGTAAACAGTTTTTCTTTTTAATTTATTGTCTGCCTTATAAATAAATACTGATCACCCAGAATAGAGAGTAGGGCTGGACATCCACTAACCAGAGGAAGGAGAGTGGGAGAGAAGGAGAGAGGAAGAGGGAGAGAAGGACATTCAGATCAGAGAGAAATATGGAGGATTTGGAACCATAAGAAGGGGTCCAGAGAGAGATCATGGAGACACACCTGAAGCCCAAACAGCCAAATAAACAATAATATGCAAATATCATGAGATATGCTAGGAGGAGCATAGAAAGTAAATATATATTATTTAACTGCTCAGTTGTTGCAGTGCAGTTTTAAATAAATATTGTCTCTCTGTGTGGTTATTGGGGACTAAAATAAGGTAAAGACATACAGCTACCAGATTAATTCACTTATTCATTTATGTTAAAAATAATTCATTTACAGGCAACTTAACACAAGCTAAACTCATCTGAGAGGAGGGAGCCCTAACTGGAAAAATCTTTCCACATAGTCAGGCTGTAAGCTAGTCTGTAGGACATTCTCTTAATTGGTGATTGATGGGAAAGGGCGCAGCCTGTTGTGAGTAGTGCTATCCCTGGGCTGCTGGTCCTGGGTTCTATAAGAAAGCAGGCTAAGTAAACCATGAGGAACAAGCCAGTACGCAGCATTCCTCCTCATGGCCTCTACATCAGATCCTTCTTCCAGGTTCCTGGCTTGAATTTCTACCCTACCTTTTCCTCCTCATGATGGACTATGTGTGATCAGGGTATGTAAGCTAAAATAAACCCTCTCCTCTCCAAGTTGCTTTCAGTTAGTTTGTCATGGCCACAGAAATCCAACTAAGACAATATTCTATTATTCTTGACCAAGTTTTAGCCTATGTGGCTTTTAGTTTTGAGTTTTTTTTTCTCCTCCTGTTTTTATTCCCTACTTCCATTTCCCCTTCCTTTCTATCTTTCTTGGTTTCACCTTCTCAGTATCTGTAAGCTCTTCCTAAACCATCTAGCTTCCCCATAGCATGGAATTTCAGCTGGGAAGTATCTGTTATGCATATCTCAAAATAGAAATGGGAGAGACTAAAACGACACTTTCCTCTTTTCATCACACACCACCCTTATGCTTTTCAAATGTTGTGGCTTAGGAAGGATAAGAAAATTTGAGAAGGGATAAATGGAAATATCACTTAACTATCCTATAAGTCCAATTTATTAGAATATGAATGTAAGTTCAAGTCTGTGTCTCTGGAAAGAGGGTCAGGTTTATAACAAAAGTGTGTGTGTTTGTGTGTGTGTGTATGATATGTATGTATGTATGTATGTATGTATGTATGTATGTATTTGGGGTGTATCTTTCTAAGCTCATTTATAACTTTTTTACTATTCTTTAATCTTTTTTTTAATAGTCCAGTTGTTATCTCCCTCCTGGACCACCCTTGGACAATTCCTCATCCCATTCCTCCTTCCTCCTCCCATCTCCAAGAGAATACCCATCACTCCCACCTGACCAGACTTTCCCACTCCCTGGGGCCTTGTCTCTTGAGGGTTAGGTATGCCTTCTCTCACTGAGGCCAGACCAGGCAGTCCTCTGCTGTATATATGTTGGCAGCCTCATATCAGCCAGTGCATGCTACCTGGTTGGTGGTTTAGTGTCTGAGAGATCTTGGAGGTTCAGGTTAGTTAAGAGTGTTGATTTTTCCTATGGGGTTGCCCTCCTCCTCAGCTTCTTCCAACCTTTCCCTAATTCAACCACAGGGGTCCTCAGCTTCTGTCTACTGGTTGAGTGTAAGTATCTGCATCTGACTCTTTCAGCTGCTTGTTAGACCTCTTGGAGGGTTGCTGTGCCAGGCTCCTGTTTGTAAGCACACCATAGCATCAGTAAGTATCAGGCTTTGGAGCCTCCACTTGAGCTGGATCACAATTTGAGTCAGTCTATGGACCTCCTTTCCCTCAATCTCTTCTCCATTTTCTGCAGGTCTTTTAGACAGGGACAATACTGGGTCAGAGTTTTTGTCTGTGGGATGGTAACCCTGTCCCTTCACATGATGCCCTGTCTTTCTATTGGAGGTGGACTTTACAAGTTCCCCATCCCCACTGTTGGACATTTCATCTAAAGTCCTTCTCTCTGAGTCCTGAGCATCTCTCACCTCCCAGCTCTCTGGTACATTCTAGCAGGTCCCCATACCTCCTACCTCCCGAGGTTGCCTGCTTCCATTCTTTCTGCTGGCCTTCAGGGATTCACTCCTGATTCTTCCCTTCCCCAATACCTATCATGTTCCCCTTTTCAACTCCCTGTTCCCTCTCCCAAACAAATACATTTGCACCCGCCCCCAACCATGTGATTGCTTTCTTCTCCCTCCCAAGTGGGATTGAGTCATCCTTACTTGGGCTCTTCAGCTTGTTAACCTTGAGTTCTGCGGGTTGTGTCCTGGGTATTTTGTGCTTTTTTTTTTAGCTAATATCCACTTATTAGTATATACATGCCATGTGGGTCCTTTTGGGTCTGAGTTACAACCATTCTGGAAATCAATCTGGAGTTTCCTCCCAAAATTTGGAAATAGATCTACCTGAATACTCAGCTATACCATTCTTGGGCATATACCCAGAAGATGCCCCACCCTGCCACAGTGGCATGTGTTCCACTTTGTTCATAGCAGCCTTATTTGTGATAGCCAGAAGCTGGTGAGAAACCAGAATGGATACAGAAAATGTGGTTCATTTATACAATGGAATATTATTCAGCTATTAAGAATGAGGACATCATGAGTTGTTTAGACAAATGGATGGAATTAGAAAATACCAACCTTATTTGTTTTTTTTAACAGAATTTTTCAATGAACCTAGAGGTTGCTGGACTTGATAAACCAGTTGGCCATCCAGCCCTGTGAATCCACCTGTTTTCCCAGTGTTTAGATTAAAGGAATGCACTAATGTACCCCAGCTTTGTATGTGGATGCTAGAGAGTCAAATTAGGTCACCAAGCTTTCATACAAGCACTTTATCATTTGAGTCATCTTCTCAATTGCAGCCTTCTGAAGAGCTTTGAGTCTATTCTCCAAAGTAAGATAAAATTAGGGAAAATCACTTTTAGTAAACTAACCATATCATTCAGTCATAAATATTTTTAATTAAAATTTTAAGGCACATATATTAGGAAATAGTATTGGTTAAGATTTTTATAAGCCAAACTGCAAAACAGCATTATGAATTCAATAATGGGAGTTATTTAATTACAAAAAGACTTCAGATGTATAGAGAGGTCAACAGGATTAAATTGGATAGATTCTGTTTTATAGAAAATGCCGTAGTCAAAGCTTGGTTAAGTTATAGACAGTTGTTGACAGCATGCCTCTATGCTCTGTCTGATAATCACAGAATCCTCTGATACTCCTGTATGCAATCATTTCCCAAGAGTTTCTGAAGAGGCAGGCCTGCAGTTGGGCATGAAGATCACTTTATTTTGCTGTCTCCTGATAGGAAGTATGCTATTATAATTAGTCTGACCCCCAACTCTCCAATCTATATTCCTCTTGACTATGGAAAATTACATTCCTAGTTGTATGTCTATCATCAGCATTTGTAAAAGTGCTTGGAGCAAAAGTGTTTCCAAGCTGATTAGTTTCTGGGGCACTTCACTGTGGATAACATTTCTTCTCCAAGGTATTGATTGTTGACATTTTAAAGCCAAGTGTGCTTATGTGTACCAAGGCCCCAACTGTGGAGAGACAGGTCCCAAGGGCTCTGCATAAAATCTAACATTTGTTAACCCTGTTCAACACAGAGCATCCTCATCTACATGAAAACATTTGCTATCCTTTTGTAATTCCCTGTAATTGACATTGGTATTCTTCATTTACCATCAGCTCTGTGCTGGCAGATTTCTAATTGCTGTTTCTCATTGTTGCTTGTATATCCCTCATAAATTTAGTGACTTAAACCAGTACAATTTTCTTGCAGTCCTGTGATAGCATAAGTCATAAAACTAAAATACTGGTAGGGCAGAGTTCCGTCTGGAGGTTCAAAAGTGTATCTATTTCTTTGCTTTATCCAACTTCCAAATTCCACCAAATCTTTACTCATGGGCTCCATCTTCATAGTCAGAGGCATACGTCTTCTGATCCCTCTGTATTTATTATTTGCTTTGATATTTCTGACTCTCTTGCTTTGTAAATCCACTGAACCTTTCATAGAGTACAAAAATATTCATGATGGGCCAAGAATTTTAACCTAATCACATCTGGTAACTCCCTCTTCACATGCAGAGTAACACATCCCCAGCTACTGGAGATTTACATGTGGGTATCTTTGGGGGTGGCAATTACTTAACACATCAATCTCATATCATCAAACTTACTCAAATACCAATACTGAGTAATCTATATTACTTTCCTTTATGTATAATATTAAAATCTTGTCTTATTCAAGATTATGAAACATTAGGTAGTGGTGAATGACAGCTTCAAGTCTGTCTTCCAAGTTCATGGGATTTTTCTTCCTTAAACCATAAATTCCTAACATGGTTTTCCCAGGGGACTGTTCCAGAGGAAAAGAAAAGTTTAGTAAGAATGGGATGAGAGAAACAGAAAGCATCACGTTATTTTCTGAGAGATACTTGTGATGGTTTTCTGAGCTTCAAATCACCAAAAATGACAATGCAAGGACATCCTGGTATTAAAATTGGCATGACATGGACTTCCCTAAGTTTTCTGTTCAAGAACAAATCACACATTTCTTGGGAGAAACAAAGCAGGGAACTCACGTAAAAACTGGCTCCAAACAGAAGCAATTTAGTTTTGACAAGCATTGAGTAGATTCTGTATCTCCTTATACAAAATTAACACAGGTTGATGAAGCAACTCTATTTAACAAAGATCTCACTTACTGATTGGCAGGTATTCTCTCCATTAAGTATTGCTGTACAGACCTCTAAACAAGAACAAGAATAACAAGAACAAGAGCAACAACATACATACACACACAACTTGAAAGATTTATTTATATTTATTTTTTGATAGTTTTGAAGCAATGGCAGACAAGTTGTGAGTGAGTCATGGAAAGCAGGGATTATTATTAAGTTTAAACATAAAAGTAGAAATCAATACACAGATGCTTTATCTAATCTAGAAACCATTCTCTGAACTCTTCCAATATGATTTCATTTCTGTGAAATGGAGGGGTTACAAACCAACCATATGGTTCTTAATGTTTACCAAGTATTTATCCTGTTGGCTTGAAACTTATCAGGAATAAAGCCTATTTCTGCAGCTACTTTTTATTTTAACTAAGTTTTGGGTAAATTATTGGAAAATCTTAAATTTCCTTTCGTGTCTCTCCAATGGAAAATTCTGTAATTGGATTTGTAGGGAAAAAAAACCCTTACATTGTGTTGTGCAGCCCTTGCCTCTGAATTGTAACACTCCCTCTGGAGAGAGGATGAAAGAGCCTATGACTCCAAAACTTAAGGAAACTCAGATGGTTTAAGAAGCCCAGAAAGATACTCACAAGTCCCCTCCCCAAAGTTAGAAAGGCCAAGTAGAGTGGATGCTGTCAAGTGGAACTTTCTACATGTTGGCAGGGAGAACCAGAGATGCAGCTTCTGTAAGTTATCATCCATACTTGGGTGGGCTTTTTAAGGATGCACCTGCCCTAGAGCCATCACTCAAACATCTATATATGACACCAATAAACTCAGTGGTCCACCAGGCTAGCCTTGTGGAAGTGAAGAGGAAGAGGAAGAGGAAGGCAAAGGGGAAGGAAGATAAGGAGAAGTAAAAGGGGAAGGGGAAGGAGGAAGAAGAGGAGGAGGAGGAGGAGGAAGAGGAGGAGGAGGAAGAGGGCAAGGAAGAGGAGGAGGAGAAGAAAAAGGAGGAGGAGGAGGAAGAGGAGGAGGAGGAGAAGGAGGAGGAAGAAGAAGAAGAAGAAGAAGAAGAAGAAGAAGAAGAAGAAGAAGAAGAAGAAGAAGAAGAAGAAGAAGGAGGAGGAGGAGGAAGAGGAGGAGGAGGAGGAGGAGGAGGAGGAAGAGGAAGAGGAAGAGGAAGAGGAAGAGGAAGAAGAAGACATAGAAAGCCCCAAGCTGTTGTGGTCTGTGACGTGATTTTTTTTCTAACTGAGTTTGGAAACCATAAATCTGATTATTTTTCAAAATAAAACATACTTGCATTTCGAGCTATCATGACCCTCTTCCTTCCTTCCCTTCTTCCTTCCTTCTTTCTTTTTCCTTTCTTTCTTTCCTTCTTTCCTTCTTTCTTTCTGTTGCTATGACAAAATATTTGAACAAAAGCAACTTAAAGGAAAAAAGGGTTTATTTTGCCTTACAGGTCAGCATTTATATAGTCCATTTTGCTAGGGAAAACATGACAAACAGACCCTGAAGCCAGCTCATTATAATACATTGATGGTCTAAAAGCAGAGGGAGAGAATGGAGAGTGGGGGCAGACTACAAAACCTCAAAGAACCACCCCCACTGACATGCTTCCTCCAGCAACCACCTCCTATTGTCTTAAAACCTTCTTAACTGTAAATCCCAACCAACTTTTTTTTTTTAAAGAAACTCTAATTTGTGTAAGACCAGGAGCTAAAATTCAATTCCAGGAAGAGAATCAGAGTCCTCCTGAGCAAGTATCCTGTGGCAACCCACCCCACCCCCCACTTAGCAGCAGCTAATCAGGTTACAATAGCAGGGTCAAGGTACCTATAGATAACTTAAGACATTCCGCAGAGAATAGATAACTTAGCCATCCTGTTCATCAGGTGGTTTTGTCCACATGTTCAGTTCCTGCAGAGTTCGTCAGAAATGCAGTTTTATTTATTTATTTATTTTATTGGATATTTTTTTATTAACATTTCAAATGTTATCCCCTTTCCCAGTTTCCCTCCCTCCCAGAAACACTCCATTACATCCCCCCTCCCTCTGCTTCTGTGAGGGTGTTCCTCCTGCAGTTTTAAAACATTAACTTGCTAACCCATGTAGCAATTCCCCATGCTTGCTGTAAAGACAATAAATACCCTGCACCCCTAGACTGGAGACTCTCACTCTGACCCACCTTGATGGGGATTGTGAGAAACTTTGCTGGAGGGTTTGTAATAAAAAACCCTTTTGAGTTTACATTTGAATTGGCTCCTTTGTGGTCTTTGTGGTCCCTGCAACTTGGACATAACAAAACAATGCTATTAGCTGGAGACCAAGTGTCCCCATTCAGGAGCCTGTGGGGCCTGTTTCACATTCATATCACAACGTTCACTCATGTTACGCGTGGACTTATTCACATGTTTTTATATGTAAACAGAAAAAAGATATTATTTAATATAATATGTCCCTTAGCTGACAAGATATTTATGAAAAGTTAAATTACTGAGAAGCCAGATGAAAGTGTCAGATCCCTGGGCCTTAAGTTATAGACAGTTGTGAGCTGCCATTCATGTGCTGGGAGCCGAATCTAGATCTTCTGGAAGAAGGGAGTACTAAGAAATGCTCTTAATCACTGAAGCGTATCTCCAGCCCTTAAGATTCCATGCTATGAATGATTATTCTTAGTGTATATCGTTCTCAAAAGAAAGTTTCTCTGATCAGGAGAGTGTCAAGTAAGCTATTGTAAAGGGAAGGTAAACCTTGAACTCAGTCATACTGAGACAAATGGAGGAAGCTAGTGAGAAAGTGTTCGACATTTCTAGGGTTATATTTTCAGTGTGCTTGGGCCATCTGTGCTTGTGAATTGCTGCCTATAATGTCAGGCCCCCTTCCTCCTACAGACACAGAGATAGAGTGCTATTATCTCTTTGTGTGATTATATTTAAATGCACAACATCCTACATTGGTCTGAAGAAAACCTGCATTATAGAGTTATAAAGAAGATAGGTAAAGATTTTGTGCATCCTCACCAATCTATTGCTATAGATAAAGAAAATATGGAGGGGCAAATCAGGTGGGATCCTGGCTAAAATCCAGTCGAGCTGAAGAAATGGTGAGGTGTTCTTTCTTTGTCACGAGACACTTGAGTGTGTGTGCCTTGTTCTTAAAAGAACATGGGTGTTGGGAAGATTTTGTATGCATTCTTACTTAAAGAATTGCATTGCCTAAAACCAAAGAGCTTTTTTTTATTTATTTTTTTGTATTAGATGTTTTCTTTATTTACAATATCTCCTTTCCCAGGTTCCCCTCCAAAAGAAAAAAGAAAAATAAAATAAAATAAGAAAAAAATAAACATAAAAAAAAACCCCAAAACTAAAACAATCCCCTGTTCCCTCCCCCCTCCCCCTGCTCACCCTCTCCCACTTCCTGGCCCTGGCATTCCCCTACACTGGGACATAGAACCTTCACAGGGCCAAGGTCCCAAAGAGCTTTTAAGGAGGGACTTTAAAATACATGCTGGGTCACCTTGAATCCTGGTTTACTAGTGCACCACATAATTCACCCTCAAGTCAGGCCAGTATGGTTCAGAAAATATATATTTTTCATATTGAATCTTAACAATGTCACTTTTTATACAAAGAAAACCTCAAATTAACACTGGATGAGGTCCAAATGAACCACATTTGTGACTGGATAACTCATCAACAGCTTTGCTACTGAAGCATTCATTGAATAATTGCTTTTCTCAAAAAAAAATAAATGAATGAATGAGACTCTATACATAATCGCTAGAACTTGTGCCTTGCCAAAAGCATCCTGAATCTTTTCTTCATGAGAAAGAAGAGTATGTCTATGTTTTATTATCTCAAGGATATATTGTAAGCTTAAACAAAATCTGAAGAAAATAATAAACCTGGATACCTACATTCTCATCATGTAAGTTTGCCAAATATTACTATTTTAAAAATATTTGGTTTAGATTTGTTTCTTTTCTTACTGTATAAGGAATAAAATATTAATTTGGAACTCATTATTATTCCAAAATATGAGGGTTTATATTATAATCAGTTCAATGGTTATTCTACCATTGATTCGTAATTTGGATGTTCCAATTAATTCAGAAAACTCATAGTTTGTGGAGGTCTCAGTCCTTATTATCTATGCGACTTCCATGGGACTCATTTTCTTCTTTTACAGAGGCATTGAAATCGATTCTCCTTACTCATTAAGGGCAACGACATGTTCCCGCTCCCAGAATTCTCCTGTGCCCCCATTGACTTGCTGCTGGGGTTTTTCAATTCTATATTTTTGCTTTCAAATTTATCCATAATTTTCTTGTAACTGAGGAATAAATTTAAATGAAATCTCTTAACATCTCTGATCTATTTTTGGAATGAAGTATGCATTTGTTTTTCTCTACGATTATTTTCAGTTTGCTTTGCGCTATCTACTGTTGTACTTAACTGTCATTATCATAGTATAGACTTCATATTTTAACCAAAAAACATCTTGTTTCTTTTTTGACTAGCATAAAATTCATATTATTGCATAACATGATGGCTTGAATGTCTTATGGAGAAAAAGACTCCCTGTACTCCACTAGTGATTTATTTTAGAGGTAGCCAAGATGTATATACAATGTTTAATACTTTAGATTATTTTTATAACCATTTGTCTATGTTGGAAATCCATTGGAATTGCTTGTATGCTACAGTTAGAGATAAAAAAAATGTGACTAACGTATAAAATTCCATGCTTTTGTATGGGGTCGCCTCTACCTACATCTCCAGACTGACCTATATGCCGTCTTTTCTGGAAGGCTCACATCAACTGGAGCAAACTGTTTTTCACAGTCCTTCAGAGATGCTTCATCTGTTAACTTAACCTAAACCTAGAATCACTTGGAAAGAGAGAAGCCGTCCCCCACTGAAGAATATTCTAGGTTAGGTTGACCTGTGTCTATGTCTGAGGCATCTTCTTATTTTTCTAATTGATGTAGGAGGAATCGACCCACTGTGCATGATACCATCCCTGGGCAGGTGGGCATGGGCTGTGCTACCAAAGCAAACCAGCAGCAGCAAGCCAGGAAACAGCATTTCCCCGCACTTTCTGCTTCAAGGGCCTGCCGTGGCTTCCCTTGATGATGGAATATAACCTGTAAGCCGAGATAACACTGTTCTCTCCCATGTTTCTTTTGGCCTGTGCTTTATTACAGTAAGGAAGAAATAAACTAAAACATGCAGGCCCTTCCCATCTATGGTTAAAAAGAGAAGTTGTTAGGAAACAAGTCAGACAAGCTTTCTTGTCTTTCAGCAAATCCCCCTTTCACTATTCATGTCCTTCCTAAAGGGATGAGGGATTTGATAGAGGCTGACTCTTTCTCATTCACAATTTTCTCCCCACGCCACTGCCTCTTCTTTGGATTCCTCTTTTCTCATTTATCCCTCTCCTCTTTCTCTCAATCTTTCCCATTAAATATATAATCTTACTGGGATGAGACTTACTTTTGAACTCTTTTTGTTTCTTGGGACTGTTGCTTCCTTCTAATGCACTATGAATGAGAAGACATTAGGTACATGTGTCTGGGAGGTTCGTGGTCCAGGAAATTCACCAATGGACACAACGGAGACCACAGTCACAATTGATTGCAGTGACAGAAAACAAGTGTATACTCTAAAGACTTACTCGAGCCGGAGAAAGTGAAAGTACACCGTAGGGATGTGGGAATGGTCTAACTTAGAAACTGCAGCAGACAGAGATCTCTGGCCTGTTTATAGTAAGAGAGTTGAGAGTATTCACGAGGTGGATTAGAAGTGGATCTTTTAACTTAAAATTAAGGAAAAATTCCCCCCAGGTGTGCCCTCCTATTTTGTGTTTTAGTTAATTCCAGATGTAGTCAAGTTGACAACCAGGAATAACCATCCTGCTATGTAAAGTCAAAAGCATACAATGAATACTTATTAATTTGATCGTTTACCTTGCGTACATTACTACAATGGCTGCCCACAGCATGTTTCATTACTTGTTCCTCTGTTCAAATACATGGCTTTGCAAGTGTTTAGAAGTAATATAGTCTAAGGTACATTCTACAAATCAGCAGCTACTAACAATATTTACACAGTAATGTTTATGTATAGGTAGATACCTTGAATATTCTGATTCATGTTTATGTTATATAAAATTTAAGTCAGATAAACTATTGCTACCTCACCAAACATATACACTTTCTTTCTATCAGTAGCATGTAGAAATATTGTGCCTTTCATATTAATGCCATCAGAAATTCAGAGCTGCTTAATGCTCTTCAGTCTTGAAACACAGCAAAGCTAATCAGGTAGTAAACTATGTAGAGTGAATGCTATTTTACAAAAGAAATGTGCCACGAGAACTTTATGTATTAGATGTGAGCAAAGTGTTTATACTATGGGTGTAATAGGGCAGTCAGAAATTGTTTTCTTGATTACTAGGCACCATTCAATTGAGAGTGCAGCTTTCTTTGTGTATTTATCTCCAGGATAGTGACAGAATAAATGGCATGTTGACATTGCTCATAAAACAAAATTTCAGTAATTAAGACTATTTGTGGAAAGGTCAATCTGAATTACACAGGGCTGTTCTAAATATCTATTGTAATTAGCAGAACTACTAATGAGGAACTCTTGCCAAACAGAGTCTTTTGGGGTCAGTTTCAGTAGAAGGTGAACTTATGATCTATGCATTTTAAATGGCGGTGTTAAAGTCCCCAAAGCAGTTTGTTCTCTTCCTTCTTTTAAAGAAACCAACTCTACCATATTATTGTTTTAATTTTATTTGCTTTCTATATGCTCCATTTGTAACTCATACATAAATTTAAATGTCCTTAGTTACAGTATGATAAAGTTTAGTTGGTCTGTGCTTAATATGTGCTATTTCACTTAAACAGGAACTGCTCATACATAAATGTTCCAAATTATAAATATGAAGATAATAAGGGGATAATGAGGATGTAGCTTTGTTGGTAGAGTGATTGCCTTGCGGGCCCAAACCCAGAGTTTAATCCCCAGTAGCCCTAACAGGGTCTACTGCAAGCCTGAAATTCTGGCCTTTGGGAGGCAGAGGTCCAAGGCCACTTTTTTGCTATATAAGGGAGTTCAAGGTCAGCCTATTATCCTTTATCTTACCTCAAGAAATCAAACAAATAAATAAACAAAACCCCAAATCACCTTATGCTAGGCCTTGCAGGTAAAATTGACACAGTGCTTAATCTAATGACATGTCTATCTTTGTAGAGCTTCAAGTCTATAGCAAAGGGCTTTCCCCACACTGACCCTCACATGTCTTAGGTTATGGAATTAAAGAAACTATTTTTATATGCTATAAACTCATCTATTATAACAAAGTGTATGTTAGTGACAAGGCAAAGCAATTCTAATATTTGGTAGCAGTGCTCTCTAACAGAGGTTGTGCATTGATGTACTTACTGTCCAATAGTGCAGCTCCCGGGCTTGGCCTTGCTATTGATCACAAGGATTGTATCGAGTTCAAGAGGAACTGAGTGTCTAATTAATTTAAGTTTAAATTTAAAGAACTGCATGAGGCTAGTGGGCACCATACTGTACAGAAGACCTTTCCAGCTCTAGGTTACCTCAACTCTGGCCCTTTGTGTTGCAGCAAAAGTCAACAGTTTGTAGGCTTCAACTTAGTCACACACATGTAAATAAGGGGGATGAACCCTCCCAGTTCTTCTACATTATTATAAATGTCAAGATTTCCTTCTTTTGAAGGTAGAAGCATATTTTATCATACGCAGACATTACATTTTCTGAATTTGATAATTGGCATTGGGTTCAGGGTATGTATTCACAGTCATGAATTCTGTTTGCTATAGAGACGTCAGGTTTTCTGTTTTCACTGAAGCTTCATTCACAATAGTTGAGAGACATAGGATTGCTGTCTCTATTGCTCTGTGTGTGTGTAAAACATTTTTTCTTTGTTTTTTTGCATTTTTGTTTTTTGTCTGTGTTAGGTTATATCAAACCCAGGGTCTGCACATAACAGACAAACACTGTCTTTGAGTTCTAACTCCAGCCTATGGATTGCCTCGTTATGTAGACAGATTACTAAATTAGTCTCATCATTAAAAGGAATAATATCCCAAATTTTCATTTAACAGTACAATGTTGGCATTCTGTTGATGATGTGGTCTTTGCTTACCATTTTTTCTCTTTAATTTTAAACATACTTTTTCTTGGATCTCTATATTTAAGATGTACTTTGTGATGGCATTGCTATACATAGTACACTGAGTAGCTTGGCCAAATTAATTAGCATATCCTTTTCATCATATACTTTGTAAGAGTGTATGTTTGATTAAGATCAAATCTCATGCCAAATTTCAAGTATCCACTGCAATGTTATTAATTACAGACTGTTAATTACATACTAAATTTCCACCTACAGAATTAAGACTTTGTACATTTCACCAGGATTTTCACATTTCCTCTCCCCTTAGCCCTTGGCAATAAATATTATACTCTCTGGTTCTATTAACTGGACTTTTATCATTTTTTTCTCTTTCTAGTTTTATTGAGGTATTAAACAATAACAAAAAATGAAATATGTTTTCCTTGTTAAATGTGTTACTGTTAAATGATTACCACTAGTTAGTCTACTTTTCACTTTATATTCCTCACCTCACAGAATTCTTTAATTTTTGTGGAAAAACCATTTAGGTCTCTTAAATATCAAAGATGCAACATAGTGTTGTTACTATGGTTGTAAATGTCACTTTTGTTTCCTCAGATGAAGTGATGAGATGAGAGCTCTATCCAAGATCTGAAAATACAGTGTTTGGGCTGAGTCCAGAGCATTTCTTTCTCTGCTGTAACTATCCTTAGGCCTAGGCCTGGAGCTTCTAGACTCCATACAATCTAATCATCCAAGATGATTGTTTCAATCCAGCTTCTCTCAGCTTCTGACTGAATTACTCTATTTGGCCTCATACTAACTTTGGCAATATGTTCTAATTTTTTGGCTCCTTTACATTCTCTGGCTCATTTTGTTTTCACCTGTGTCTGGCTTGTTTTCTCTGTAACATATCTCTGTAAAACTTCCCCAGTAAAACTGCCACATATGCTCATCACCTACAACCCACCACAGACCATACCTCTACACTTTTTTCTCTCTCACTGCTCTGAAATGGCCTCTCTTTCTGGTGTGTTCTCATGTGAATTGGAAACTTCTAATATTTTTTGGAATGTTAGTTATGTCAAATGATGTTTTGCTGGGACACACACAGGTGAAATGGTGTTTTGTTAGAGCAGACACGTGAAAGAATGTTTCCCTGAAGCAAACACAGGTGAAAAGATGCTTTGCTGTAACAAACACATGAAAAGGCTCATGATGCTTGGAAGGAATATAAATATAACCCCATAAACAATCTTGGTTTGCTTTGTTCTGCCTCACTATTCTTTGCTAACAGCATGCATCTGCCTCATATTGGTGTTGTTGAGCTCTGCTTGTGGGGACATCTTAGAGACAAACTCACCAAAGGATGTCTTGTGAGGTTCCTGTGGCTTCTTGCCACTTGCATGGCCCAGGGCTGGATGGTGAGCCTTCTTCAGGATTGAATTGCCCTTGTAGTCCTGTGTGGTGCCCCCTGAGATCACTGGACTGCAGCTGCTGATTCATATTTGGTGTTTGCTACTGGATTGAACTGCTGATATCCTGACAGTGAAGATTGATAGTGGGCTAGAGGAGAGATTGAGCCCTTGTGGGTGTCTGAAGTTTGGAGTCTTGTTATGTTAATCTCAAGTTTGTGGTAGTCATCACTTGCTCTGCTCTGCTGAAATAGGGACTGCATTACTTACTACTTCTTATTCCTCCTTTCCATGGTAAATATGAAAGGGAAGCTGCTCATATGTAAATTAAAATGCTGAAAATTTGTTCGCAAACTAGGTTCACACCACCTGTCTTTTCCTCTTTGCTCACTCATATGTATATGGCCATGTTTTATGTTTACTGGTTTACATTTTATGCATCCATTTCTCTTAATACATTTCTCATCCATTTCTCAAGGACAGAATTGTTGAAGTCATATGCTAAATCTATGCCTGGCATTTTGAGGAATTACCAAATTGTTTCTCATAGAAGCTGTGCTATTGACACCCACCCATGTATATGTGAATCTTGTGTGTGTATGTGTGTGTGTGTGATATGTACCTGTGAGTGTGGATGTGTACATGTACATTCACAAGTGTGTGTTAGTGTAGAGGTCAAAGGTAAACATGGGTTATCTTCCTCAATAGATCTCCTTTTTAAGTTTGGGACAGGGTTTCTTACTGAACGTGAGCTCATTGGTTTGCTTAGGTTGAATGACCAATGAGCTCCAGGGATCCTCCTGTTTCCACCTCCCCTATACTGACATTACAGATATGTATGTTGGGTTTCTAAATTCAGGTCTTCATTTACACTTTACTGATTGAGTCAAATCCCCTTAACCTCCCACCTATTTTTGTTAAGCTGTATATTTTGAGGTGAGAATAACTTTGGGTTTTCCCCATATTTAAAGTGCCACTAGATTAAGTAATCAATTCCGCTAGGTGGTCTGAGAGATTCAAGTCTTCCTAACCTGCCAGGCAACTTGGTGGAAATTAAACTACTTGTCAGTTTTATCTTTAATTCCCAGAGAACTAAGACCATTCAACTCTTAATGGGCCAGTTTTACAGTTAGACGAATATTACTAGTTTGAAAGAAATTATCTTGTTTTTATTAACTTTTATTATTTTTATCAACATCAGAGGAGTAGCAGAACCATACTACATATAATTGCCATTTATTAAAAAGTGCCAATAAGGTGGCCAAATATTATCTTAAAAGTGGTAAGTTGTATAATAATATTATTATTAAAATTATTAAATATTATTAATATTATTATAACATAATAATATATAATAATATTTAAATTTTAAAATATAATTAAAATTATAATGATAATAGTGCTGGGAAGGCACATGAGTACACATGTATGTTTGTGTGTACATGTGTGTATGCATGAATGCATGTGTATGAGTATGTATATGATATTTGCATGTGTATATGGGTGTATTTGGGTTTGTGTGTATGTGTATGTATATTTGCATGTGTATATGCATGTATTTGTGTATATGCCTGTGTATGTATGTGAACCTGTGGTTGTGTGTATACATGCATTTGTGTGTGTTTGCAAGTATATATGTGTATATGCATCTGTGCATGTGTATATATGCATACATATGTATGTGTATGTATATTTGCACATGTGTATGCATATATTTGTAAGTGTATGCATATATGCAAGTGTGTGAGTATGTATATTTGCATTTGTGTATGCATGTATTTGTGTATGTGTGTGTGTGTGTGTGTGTGTGTGTAAGTTTGTAGAAAAGCCAGCCCTAGAATGGCAGTCCATGAGGTTTATATACCAAATGAGTGTAGGGCCATGAAGCAAACTGCTCACCTTAAAGGGAGCTCTTCTACACAACCACACATCCTTCACACTTGAAGTGGTGGTGGAGTTGCAGACAATCGGGCCATTAACAGCATCAATTTCCTCAGGAGCTGGGATGCCAATAAAGTTATTTTTTGTCAAGTCAATCATTTTTCAGCATGACCAAAGTTTTAATTAAGAGAAAGTGATTTATATTTACAGACACAAGTCAAGGCATTGCTACAATCTACAATCAATGATTTGTAAAGCTCTCTCATTTAGGATAAAGAAATCAGTCACTGTTATTTTCCAGAATGCTAGTGCATCGTTTTCTTCAAGTTCAGAAATAAACATTTTTACACTTGTTGGTTGGTTGCTGTTAACTCTTCTAAAACAGCTCATTTTACTGATAATAAAAATAGAATGAAGCTCAACCCGGAAACCACACTGGGCAAATGGCAGAGAACTACCCTTATGACATCCACATTGTCAGCATGTGTGTAGTGAGTTCAGGTCTCACAATGATTTAAGGGCTATTGGACACCTTTACTACAGGTTCATATTTATAAAGAAGAATGTATTTGAAAATAAATTGCATGTATGTTCAGGAACTGGTAGAAGAGCCTAAAGAATCAGAAATGATGCCATTAATTTTTATTTTTGAATAAGGATAGTGTATTACAGTGAAAGTAACCAGAGACTAATGACTCCATGCACTCACGTATGCTGCAGTGAAGGCTGGTAGTTCATTTGGTGTGCCATCTGTCAAAGTCAGGTAATTTCCATTGGAATGGGTGCTTGTATTAAATAAGGAGAGCAATTTACAGACCAAGCAATCCATTAATGTCATGGAACAAAAGAAAATTATGTACACAATGTACTTTTGAAAGGCAAACCTTGCCACTAGTAATTTTGAGAAAGCATTAAATGTTTCTCTGGGTCGGTATTACATGCTGTGGCCACAGTCATGGCTGCAGATCAATTGTTGGCATAGCAGAAACTTGAGTAAAAAAAAAAACTATAGGGCCACACATGTGTGTGCACATGTATATGGTGTGTGTATGTGTGTGTGTGTGTGTTATGTATGTACTTGTAGGAATATGTGAACCCATGTATAATTCATGGCCTAGATGCATTGTGTGTGTATAAACCTCAGAAACTTTAATTCTAGTGATGATTTTCTACAAGCTTATACACACACACACAAACACATATGCACACACACATACATGCAAACACATGCACACACATATACAAATACTCCCACACATGCACATGTGTATACATGCTCACACACATATCTATAAACACATACACATAGATACACAAATACACACATACAAGTATATATTCCTAGGCACTACAGTTAAACATGCACACTTCTCTGATACTATTTTGCTACCTTGGCAATTTCAATAAAAGACAATTATAGGTAATTGCTTTCTGATAGTACTCTGATGTTCTAAGTTAATTTTAAAATTTATGTGTTACTATATTTGAAATTTTCCTGGTTAATGCTGTACCTTTTAAAATTTGAGACAGAGTTTTTCACTTTACCTATAGCCCATCAATTTTTTATTATGGGCTACTCAATGGTCCTCAAGGATCCTTCTGTCTCTGTCCTCCTCCCAGAACTATGGTTATAGATATGAACACTCACGATTGAGTAAATGCTGTGGATCTGAACTTACATATTTCACAGTAGGCAATTTACCAACTGAGTTATCTTTCTAGCACATATAGGCACAAGCATTTTCACATGCTAGCTCATGTCTGAAAAGAGTGTGTTAAAATAAGAACATATGGACATGTCACGCCCTATTATGACAAAGCTTCAGGTAAAACTCAATAAAACATGGGAATAATGCTAGATCACTCAGGGCTTGACAATATCAATTTAACATGGGAAGATGAAGATCATTACACACTGTTGGACAAAGAGAAATCAGACAAATGAAAAGGCTGGGAAAGTATTCTTCATTTTATGGCTAAAAGTATGCAGACATTGTGCTACTTCCTCTTGTTTGTTTACATACATGTTACCATATCTAACATAGTTTTGAAATGTTACCAGTTCTCTACAGCCAACTAGAGTTTTCATTGTACTTTCCAGTGAACATGATTTATGAGTCCCTTTATCATATTCTATCATACAAAAGTAAAAGACCTCAATATATCATAATCTTGTAGATTTTGTGATGTCAGAGGAATTTTAATGTGTCTTTTGGCATCTCTGAGGTACTTTGGTTGGTTCTGAAGTTGAGAGTTTCTTGAAGAAGGGTTCAACAGTTTGTTGATATGGTTGACTTGGAGATAAACCATCACATTACTACTCTGAGCGTTGTTTTGGTTAGTTTTAACTGACAGCTTGACAGCCTATCACCCTAGTTTCGGCTTGGACTTCCTTCCCTGATTTTCTTCAGTAATAGATTGTCAGACGGAAGCATAAGCTGAAATAAACCCTTTCTCTCCTAAAGCCGATTCTGCACAGAGTGTTTCATGGCACCAACAAAAGCAAACAGATTCAAAAAAATGGCATAGGAGCAGCTGCTCTCTTGTGATGGATCTGATCCTGCTGCTTTGCCTAGAGGGCTGAGGAAGTGTTTGGAACTCTGACCCTAGAAAGACTCCTGAGTGCTCAGAGCTCAATGCCCTGGTCGGTGGGAGCTTGTAAGACAAAAGTGTTGGGAGAAATGCTCACAATGGAGGTATGGTTTGTGACATTTCAGAGGGAAGTTAGAAAACTTTCAAAGATCCTATTGGGAATTTTTATATGGTATTTTGGATTAAGAATCTGTGGGTTTTGGTAATTCTGGGGATGAAGACTTAGCTTCAGGAACAAGAAACAAGAACTACAAAAGAGAAGCCCTCTGTGCTTTGCCAGAACAATGAATGCTTGTCAGTTGGGTCTGAAAGATCACTTGTGATTACTAAGAGACCAGCATTATTTATGTAACATTTTCTGAAACCTGTTTCTTCAGGGTCAGCATGCAGAAGCCATGAGCAGAGAGAATAATGCTTCATCTCAATCTACTACCTAGAACCTGGCAATGCGTAGGAGCTTCCCACCTGGCACTAGTCTTTTTTTTTTTCTGTTAAAATAGTTAGTTTATTTATTCTTTTTTTTTTTTAAATTTTAGATAT
>NW_022196911.1:3399576-3420945 GCF_008632895.1 Mastomys coucha | reverse complement strand
CCGAATGGCTGAGAAGCACCTAAAGAAATGTTCGACATCCTTAGTCATCAGGGAAATGCAAATCAAAGGCACTAGTCTTGAAGACATGAGAGATGCAAGTTTGATAGGCTTACAGAGAAAGAGAGTTTTTGAGGTATAGACCATGTGGCAGAGTAGAAATGGCGAAGAGAGTCCAGGAGATGCTATTGGTAAATGTAAATTCTCAATGACAGTGGAGACCCAGGATGTTAAAGTTGCCAGTACCATGAGGCATCTACAAAAATGGGTAGTGTGGTGGTTTATATATGGTTGTTCCAGGGAGTAGCACTATTTGGAGGTGTGGCCTTATTGGAGTAGGTGTGGTCTTATTGGAGGAAATGTGTCACTCTGAGTGTGAACTTTGAGATCTCCCTTCTAGCTGCCTGAGGATGCTGGTCTCCTCCAGTTTGCCTTCAGAACAAGATGCTGAACTCTCAGCTCTTCCTGCACCTTTCCAGTCTGGGTGTTGCTATCATCTTACCATGATGATAATAGATTGAACCTCTGAACCTGTAAGTCAGCACCAATTAAATGTTGTCCTTATAAGAGTTGCCTTGGTCACGGTGTCTGTTCACAGCAATAAAACCCTAACTAAGACAGCAAGGTTGAATTAAGAGGTCTGTGTGATGGCATAGACAGTGAGGCAGACTGTTCAAGCCTTCTGAGACTTAAAAGTCCATGAGTAAGTCCCAGATGTTGGATTTTTTGCTGGAGAATTTGATTTAAATGACTAGATTTGGTGGGTTTGCTTTGATTTTATTTATTTTTAATTTTATCATTTTTCTTTCTTAAATAAGAAAATCTCCAGGTCTTATAATTTTTTTACAGAAGTCCATGGCTAAGAGCTTTTGAAGTTTTAAAAGATACTGGTTGGAACTTTTTAAAGAGCATGGGACTTTAAATATTTGTGCCCAGTTTATATTATGACATTAATATTATTAATATTAACATTGAGGAGAGGTTATGGTTCGATACTAGTGTTGACAAGGGGCAGAATGTCCCTGTTATTTTACATCATCAATATAACACAACCTGGAAAAAGAATTGTCTAAAAACTATGGTCTATTAATTATTTGAGCAATAATTTATTTTGGAATGCCCAGTGCACTGTGAGTGATATCATCTACAGTCACGGGATTTTGAGCTATATAAGAAAGCTGAGCAGGCAACAGCCAACCATTGGAGTGAGCATGGGGTCTCCAATGGAGGAGTTAGAGAAAGGACTGAAGGAACTGAAGGGGTTTGCATCCCATAGGAAGAACAACAGTATCAGCCAACCAGACCTCCCAGAGCTCCCAGGGACGAAACCACCAACCAAAGAGTACACATGGAGGGTCCCATGGCTCCAGCCACATATGCAGCAGAGGATGGCCTTCTTGGACATCAATGGGAGAAGAGGCCCTTGGTCCTGTGAAGGCTCGATGCCCCAGTGTAGGGGAATGGCAGGGTAGGTAGGTGTGGATGGGTAGGCGGTGGGTGAGCACTCTCATAGAAGCTGGGGGAAGGCTGGGATAGGGGGTTTCTGGAGGGGAAACCAGGAAAGGGGATAACATTTGAAGTGTAAATAAAGAAAATTTCCAATAAAAAAACGAAAAAGAAAGCTGAGCAGAAGCTGAACAGCAAGCTACTTAGCAACCTTCATCCCGTTTCTGCCCCAAGTTCCCGCCTTGTGCCCCTGCCCTGGCCTCCCTCCCTCCATGATGACTGTTACTGAAAGTGTAAGCTGAAATAAATAAACCCTACCTCCGCAAGTTGTTTTTGGCCAGAATGTTTTATAATGGCAACAGGAAACAAAGTAGAACAGGTACCCTATGATATCGAATAGGGTTCTAAACCTAATGTCCCAAATCTGCCCAGTATAAATGTTCACATTGTAAAACACTCTGAACATCAATCAGCACCATACACACAAGGCGCTCATTTGTTCAATCAAAATAAAGTGCTTTCAATTTCATAAATGCTGGAAAATACTAAGTGTTTTGATTGACAGGGTGGTAAAAGGAGTGGGATAGCATGTGGAACGTGGTCTATTGCTTTTTTAGATTCTGTATGGAAAGGAGGCTCTTTTGTAATACAGATTTATATTCACTAGATTTTGAGATGGAAATTTCCACAACGAAGCACTTGGCAGGTCTGCCTGCCAGGTATTCTTCTGCAGTTTGCTATGCTATCCTCACCTCTTAGCACACACTTTTAATTCCTAGTGATAAAGGATAGAATTGACAGGCTGGGTTAGTGTTCTATTCAGAATCTACACCCTTTTATGAGATTAACAGTGAGCCTTTGCAGAAGTGTCAGTTCTAGGGATCCATGTTGCATAAATAAGACGACGAATTGCTTCTCTCATGGCATACATTTAGAATGGATGTGTGGGCCTTTTGGAGCACATTGAACTGGAATCTCAGAGCAACTTGGTTAACAAGAGTGGGGCAACTAATTCAAGTTGCATGAGGAAAAATCGATGTAGTTTTAATAAGCGCTTCTTTTACATCTACAGATTTATAGACAATCTCTTTGTTTAAATGAAGACTTAATTTTCAGAGAAATTTAGTGCTCATGACAGTGCTGAGTGAAAAATTATAGAGATACTTCTTACAGTCTGAGACTTCAAGTATTTGAAGCTTCTCCTCTACCAACATCTTCCAGCAGAGATGTGTTGGGATTAGCTCACCAGCACTGATAGTCTATTCTATCTTAACAAACAGTTGATTGTTTATGCTGGGTTTCCTGCATTATGTGGTTTTAGTTGAGTATGTAATGACACATATAAATGATCACAGCACCAGTCAGAATAGTCACACTGACTTAAACGTTCTGGACCCAGTTTCTACACTTTGCCTGCCTTAGAATGTCATAGTTAAATCCAAGGTATGTTCCCATTTCAGATTGTTCTCTTCTATTCACAAAGTAGTGTGAATCTGAGTTTCTTTTATGCTTTTTATTCATGGCTAGATAAGTCATCTCTTTCCAGTGCAAGCTAATCTTTAACTGTTTGTATGGATCAGGGCTTCATGATCTACATCTACTGAAGGATATCTTGGGTGCTTGTAGGGTTTGGCAAGTTTGAATATTCTACATTAAACACCTCCATTTCGTGTGACTTTCTGTGTAGTTGAGCAGTTTTAACTTTTTTTAGGCAGACATGTGCTATCTGCTGGATTGTGTGATTAGAAGAGACTGCTCAGTTGTCTTTCCATAACGACGGTACTGGTTTGCAAGCATTCCCTTCAGCAAGGCAGGGGAGCTCCTGTTAGCAGGACTGGCTGTTTGCCTTGCATGCTCTTTTAAAATATAACTCTTGGTGATTGCATCTCTCACAGCATCGATTTCAGCAGTTACCATGACAATGTTACAGTTGGGTCATTATCTCACTTCTGCCACAGTTTTATATGTAACTTTCCAGAAGCTGTGAATTTTGCCTAAAAATACAATACCCCATGACAAAAAATCATTATACTTCTTCATAGAAATCAATTCTTTATAATAGTTACTGGGCTGAGTTAACCATAGCCAGATGCTATTTTTTTACAGTTAGCAACATCCCAGACAACAACTCTCCAAAGCAATATTAATTAAAATAAATATTGAGTAAGTACAAACATATACCAGGCCTTCCTCTATATAGAAGAGGTGGGATAATGGACAAAAAAATGTTACAGAGTCTGCCTCGGTCAACTTAAAGTTTTACAAAGAAGATAGACTTTAATACAACAATCACACTAATGAATCTATAATTAAGAGTATGATTAGCTGGGTGTGGTGGTTTGTATATGCTTGGCCCAGGGTGTAGCACTGTTAGGAGGTGTGGCCTTGTTGGAGTAGATGTGTCACTGTGGGCATGGGCTTCCTGGAAGCCAGTCTTCTCCTGTTTGCCTTCAAATGAAGATGTAGAAATCTCAGCTCCTCCTGTATCATGTCTGCCTGGACACTGTCATGCCTGCTTTGATGATAATGGACTGAACCTCTGAAACTATAAGCCAGCCCCAATTAAATGTTGTCCTTTATAAGAGTTGCCTTGATCATATCTCTTTACAGTGTAAAACCCTATCTCAGACATTGGGTGAAACAAAACATAGGAATTTAAAACTGTGTATCATAAGGACATCTCTCCTGGTTTATCTGAGTGTGATATGCAGTAGGAAAGAGGGTAGGTCAGAAGAACAGGAGAACAACTTCTCAGGCTGAGCAGTAGCTATACTAGAATTTTAAATGTGAGATATGGTAAAGTAGATTTCATGATGATCTATCCAGATTTTGTCTTTAGTGTCTAGGCATCCCTGGCCCATCTGCTGACAATAGAGGCTGCGGAACAACAACTGTTTCTCTCAGGAAATTTCTCTCTAACTCAGAGAACTATATGTTTTGAAATTAAATCTCTTCTCTCTTGAAAGAGAATCTGTCCATGGCAGATATGGACATACTAAGACAGTCCCTACCCCTTTACCCTCATTGATCTGCTCATGGGGCTGTCTCAGGCCTGAGTTGTTACTACATTTTAGATTAGCTTGTCTGCTGTCCAGTTTGGTTTCTTGTGCTTCCTTCTAACTATATTTGCTGAAATTATTTCCACATACATTTCTACCCAGAACTCTCCACCTTAGTTTCTTTCCAGATTGTTTAACTAAAGATGGTTAGTACTAGGGGCACCTGGAAAGCAAGAGCTAATGAAAATTCCCGAAAGCTCTTTTGACTGCTCCTTAGTAATGAAGGATTACTTATGAAGTGATGTGGGTATAATTGTTTAAATGTTCACCATGATATACTTGAGGTAGAGTAGTAGGTCATTTGAAGTCATGGGGCATGCACTGCTACATGCAAAATTCTTTGCCATTAGTTACTAAATGCTTTTGATTTACTGAAAAGAGTGTAGGCTCATTGTGACTATTAATTCATCCATTTTAGTAATATTTTAACCCAAGGAACCTAATCTACAGTTAAAAGTTTAAAAAAAAAAGTGGAGGTCTCCAACTAGAACTTAATCATAGGATAGGTGCATATTCATAAATAAATGAATTTTAAGCCCCATCAGGTCATCTTATCAGGAACAAGCCCTAACTGAGGAGTATGATCCTGAGGAAGAGCAAGAACATATGTAGGGGGCTCAAACTGAGGACTCTGAACAGAGAATAAGTCAGTCTAATGATAACAGTGCTCCCCATAGTCTGTTCTCCTCTTCTTGACTGTGCTTGTTGACTTTGCAGAGGGTTTAATCAAAACAGTTATCTTACGCTTTGGGGAAAACTTAAGTAAAAGTAAGTGGATGAGGATGGAGGGGATACCGTAGTACTCTATGTACAGAGTCCTCTCCCACATCAGCTGTAAATACCCCTTGATGCCAGGTCATAATAGTTCCACTCTTTCCGCTTCTCCCCTGGCGGGGAGGGATTTGATGGAGACATTCCATTTAGGCTGAGTGGTCCAAGGTTTCACTCTCTGCATATTGTCTGATTGAGGTCTCTGTGTTTATGACCATCTGCTGCAGGAGGAAGATTTTCTGAAGATGACTGAGGCTGAGCAAGGCACTGATCTATGAGTATACCAGAATGTCATTAGAGGTATATATATGTATACACACACACACACACACACACACACACACACACACACACACACACACAGAGTACTATTTGATTCTACCCTAGGTTCCTGGGCTATCTAGTCTCTCGTTGCAGTTTCTTGATCACCCAAGCAGAGACAGATGTTGATACCACTTACAGGGAATGTCCATCAGACTCCAGGAACAGCACTGATTTAACTTCTATCCCTTTCCTGAGGAAGGTTGTGAATAGTGGCTGCTGGGAACTTGTGAACAGGCAGCTCTCTCTGTCACTTGGAACTCCCTGAAGGACCATCTCAGTTCGAGAGTTCTTCATGGAGAAGAGGAAGCTTTAGGAAAGAACATACTGCAATCCATCTCATTTGCCACTCTTTCCTCTCTATTTCCTCACAGGTATAAACTAAAAATGCTCCCCTGTGGCGGGCAGGGGACCTTATCATTTATCAGGTTCATTCAATAATAATAGAAATCAATAATAATAGAAATAATAATAATATTCATGTGATGGTGATGATGATGATTGCACTGATGGAAGACCACAAGAATCCATAAAGGGTATTCAAATGGTCATCTACAGACCAGGAAGAAACCTTTGATGAAGAACAAGATTGCTTAGTACCTTGATAATTATCATTTACTCTTCAGTACTGTATTGTCAGTTCCTTGTTCTGAGTTACTGTTGTTTAAGGCTCTTCCTGTGTGGGTGTTGTTGTTTGTTCTGTTTTATGGAAGCCTATATCTAATGCATCATCTCAGAAAGTTATCAAAGAACTTGATTTAAGACAAGATTTAAAATGTGCAAGAAACAGTTGGCCATATGGATCTAGCTCAATAGTATTCTGAAGTATTTATTCTATATTGAAGAGTACTTGCTAGCAATAATCTTAGAGCAATACCAGTTTTAAAGATAAAACTGCATGACATCTTCATTAATAATTTTCCTGCAGCTGTGACTAATACCGGAGGTTCAGGAAATTATAAGGTATAAAGGTTTATTTTCACTCATATTCTTATAGATTCAGTCCTCGGAGCTTTAGCACTATGACTTTGATTTGGTAGTGGCATAGGCTGTCATGATGAGAGTAAGGGATAGAGAAAGTCTCATGTTACAGCATCCAGGAAACCAAGAGAGAGGGGTTAGTGTATTCTTTTAATGTGTATTCATTGATCTAAATTTTCTCACTAGACATCAACAAACTTACAATGACATCACAGGCTGGCAACCAAACTTTTAGCATAAGAGTGTTCAGAAGAACATTTGAAATGAAAACCACAAAAGTATTCTTCTGGCTCTCAAAGACTCATGTCTATCTATACTGTCTATCTGTCATCTATCTATCTATCTATCTATCTATCTATCTATCTATCTATCTATCTATCTATCTATCCAAATCATATATCAAAGATAAATAGTATCTAACCATAATCATTCTAAGAGAAAAGAAAGAACAGAAAGGAGGCATCAGACCAGAACGAGGTAAAAATCTCCACGAAGTAAAATTAATCTCTGTGCCTGCATGTTCAACTTCAGGGAATATAGTGGAAGGAAGTAGAAGCAAAAGCTTGTCCACTTCCTCCTGTATGTCCTTGATGGCTCTGTCCCTCAAAGCCCATCTCTTGAGCTGTCTCTACTCACTGCCTGTATCTCTCTTGGCAGGCATTCCATGTTCCTGGCATCTTTCTTCCTGGGGTTTACATGAAAGCTTTGTCACACTTTTACTCCTTCACACATTATCCAGCCAAGATAAACTTGTGCACAATCTGACCTGGGAATGTTTTAAGTTTTCCATTGAAATCTGAATTGAAATTTCAATGAACCAATAGCTCTTGAGTCCTTTGGATTGTGTCAAAGCCTGGTTGCTGTAGGATGCTTGCATAGGTTCACTTGAAATATGGGTGCAGGAATATCTCATTACATGGATAGCTGAACAAGACAGAACAACCCCAGGTTAACAATTCTCTCTACAAGTTCTGTTCCCAGGTTGTCTCTTCTCAACTCTAAGTCTTTGGGATAAATTTGCAGTCTTGCATCTGTGAGTATATAAATCAATCATATCTTGCTAATTCTGAGAGCTCTGCAACTCATCTTTATGGATACAAAAAACTTAGCATTTTATAATCACATCAATCTCCACACCCTTGTTAGATACAAGTGAAACATACCTTTTTCTGGCCAAACTATGTTTTGTAGTTCTTTCTTATCTATTCATATGCTCATTTAAAATTTTGTTAAAAGCAGCTAGCAATACTCATGTCACTGTCTGAATGCTCTTCTGCTTCAAAATCTTGAACTGGTTATATAAATTGTTTCATCACACTGTGTGAACTTGGTCCCATAAGTAGTCGCCTGGCATGGATATAATGTCAAAAAATTCTGTCTAGAAGTTTGTTTTCTACAGGAGTGGCCTCTGTTCCAACTTCTAACACAGTCCTCATCAAATCTGAAGCTGTGAGCACAGGTCAAAAAAGTAAAGAAGCATTTCTATTAACACTTGGTCTTCTGTTTCCTCACCAGATTTGTCCAATGAGATCCATACAATTGAAATTGAAAAGCTCCTGTACAACAAAGGACACTGTCATTCAGACAGCCTGCAAAATGGGAAACAAGTTTTACCCACTACACATCTGATAGAGAGCTAATACCCATAAGAATGCAAAGGAAAAAAAGACAGATATAAAGAAAACTAATAACCAAATTAAAAAATGGGGTAAAGATTTAAACAGAATTCTCAAAAGAGGAAACTCAAATTGTCAAGAAACACAAAGAAATGTTCAATATCCTTAGCCATCAGGGGAATGCAAATTAAAACTACTTTGAGATTCCATTTTACACCTGTCAGAATAGCTAAAATCAACAAAATAAGTGACAGATTATTCTGACAAGGGTGTGGAGTAAGAGAAACACTCCTCCACTTTTTGTGGGAGTGAAAACTTATACAGAAAACTTATACCATGTTGGTGCTTCAGGAAGACGGGAATAGATCTACCTCAAGATTTAGCTATACCACTTTTGGGCATATTCCCAAAGGATGCTTCATATTCCCACAGAGACACTTGCTCAAACATGTCAATCCCCACTCTATTCATAATAGCAAGAAATTAGAACCTCGATAGGAAAACAGATGAAGAAAATGTGGTACATTTACACAGTAGAGTTTTACTCAACTATAATAAAAAAAATCATGAAAATTTCAGGTAAGTAGTGGAACTAAATAAAAAGTCATCTGAGTGAGGCATCCCAGATTCAGAAAAACAAATATGTTGTTTATTTGCTTATGTGTGAATATCAGCTGTTAATAAGCAAACTATGTCCATAGAAACACAGAGGTTAGGTATAGAGTAAGTGGCTAGGAGGGACAGATAGACATTCATAATAAAGGGAAACAATAGCTAGTTATTCCCTAGTTATATAACTATATATAACTATATATAACTATATATATATATATATATATATATATATATATATATATATATATATATGCACTTAGGTTGTTCTCCATAAAATGACAGCAAGGCCCATTGCTGAAGACAACACCCACAAAACTCATTGACCATGGGAAAGTTGAGTTGGTGTCTATATAGGGCCTTTACCCTTATGTACTAACCTATTTGTTTAGTATAGGAAGATACTCTGCATGTTACTAAACGAGGTGAATAAACACCAGCCCAGCCACAAACTCTCTGATCTACTATGTTGTCCTGCCTGTAAGGTATACTGATCCAAAGGTGACAGTGCTTGAGAGAGTAACCAACCAAGATCTGATTTGACTTAAAGTATTTCAATGAGAGATGACCCATATTGGGCATGGCATGCATGACCAAGAACCTGAGACTATATAGCCCAGTGACCTAGGGTAGAATAAAATAGTACTCTGCTAAAAGAAATATGTAGCAATAAAATAGCTCTGAATGACATTCTGCTATACTCACAGATCAGTGCTCAGCCATCTCCAGAGAAACTGCCTCCTGCCCCAGATGAGAATAAATACAGAGACCCACAGTCAGACAATATGTAGAGTGAGAGACTTTGGAACACTCAACCCTACATGGAATGTCTCCACCAAATCCCGCTGCAGGGCTCAGGAAACTTTACAGAACAGAAGCAGAAAGAGTGGAATTCCAAAGGGGGTCAGAACACCAAAAAAAACAAATTCCTCTAAATCAACATGAGCAAAACTCATATGAGCTTGCAGCGACTGAAGCAACATTTATAGAGCATGCACAGTTTGGTACCATGCCCTCTGTGCTCACATACAACTTCCAGGTTACTGTTTTTAGGAGATCCCTGAGTCTCTGAATGAGTGGGTCTCTGATTCCCATGCTTTGTCTTAGATTCTTTTCCCTCTATTCATTTGTTTTTTAATTGCAACATGGACGATTTTTATTTTATTTTATTATCCCTTAGAAGCTTGTTTGTTTTCTAATGAGAGAAAGAGAGTGGATTCGGTTGGGAGAAGAGGTGAAGAGGAACTTGAAAGAGTAGAGGGAGGGAAAACTATAATCAAGATATATTATGTAAGGCAGAAATCTATTTTCAACATAAGGGGAAAAAAGAAAAAAAACATAACTATCTGTTGAGGACTGGTCTCTGTGTGTTATCAAAGTGCTTAAAATCCCTTGCTCCACTTCTGATCTTGCATTAGGTCATCCCAAAGTACAAAAAAGGCATGTTTTAATATTAGTAGTATGTTACACTTTCTCCATGGCAAACATTTTACCCATAGAAAATTCATGTCATACTAAATGGCAGAGCTATAGAGATGAACAGGAGCACTCAGCATTGTTCTCCTGTGTGCTAACCCTTTCTTCTTCAACCATTGTTCACTATCCACAGACATGGTGGCTTAACTACCCTCCCAGACACTAGTAAATACTAAATATTACTAGGTTCAGGGTCTATGCACTTGCTTTGCTAATTACGCGTTATTTTCTTCTCCTTTATTAGAAATATTATTTTCATCTATTGAAAAATGCTGCATCAACATTTAGTTTTTTAATATACATTTGATTAGTATAAACTTGGGGCTTCAGACACTCCTGGCTAATGTTCAAGAAAGGGTAGTGATTTTTAGAGGCCCCAATATTTCCATCTGTTAGGATAGATCATAAGCCTGGAGCCATAAGCTTTCCTGTGAGATCTTTAGCTTGACCTGTATATCTCATTTAGAGAAAAAGACATTGATAGTTACACAAAACTGCTTTTCAGATTAGAACGGATGGTGTTCACTTTTGAATCTCTAAAATTATTTTTCGCAATTGTTAAGTTTCCAGTGTGATGAGAAAATGACCCAGTTTCTCTGGACTTCATTTCTCCTAATGCTCAGCTGTACTTTTTGGCATTTTAAAATTCCATATTTAACCTCAAGGGGTCTCAAGCTGTTTTTCCTTCACAAAGCATTTTATGGGTACCTTTTCTCTTCTTTTTCAAATATTAATTTGACCCTAGTCTATTATACAACACTGGGTCTATTGTCACTTACTTATTGAACAGTTTCTAAGTGGAGAACATGATACTAGATGCTGTCATTAAGACAGAGCTTTGCTTTATTTTAAAATGATTCCACAGGCAGATGTGTTCCACCATATCTATAAAATGTATTTCTATTTCTCATGGCTGTCTGATCACCCTAGGTATGGATAGTTTAGCTCCTTAAGCCAGCATTTTTTTCAGATCAATTTTTTCTGTCCCTGCTCATATCTTGAGGCATTTGAGAAAGAAAATGAGTAAGAGCATTGAGCTTGTCCTGAAAATTCATCAATTTATTTGTGAAAGAAAGACTCATAAATACATGTATTGCCCAAATTCTCTTCTTTGCAATTGTGGGTGAGATTCTAAAAACCATTTTGTAAACTGACATTAAAGATTCTTTATTTCTCTGACAAGCTTTCTACTGCAGCAGAGCTGAGACAGCTGGCCATTTCCGTGAAGTACATCTGTCTCTAAGCTACCTTGAAAGGCAGGCACTGAAAACTCCCGAGAGTCACTGAGGTCATTCTATTTACATAGGAATATAGCTTTAGTTTCAGAAGCTAATACGGTCTTCTCTTTCCTTACAGACAATGCATTTACTTTGAAAGGGACAACACAAGGAGTAAATATAAATATTGTACAATTCGTATGGCTTCCAAGGAACTTGCAACACCGATATGGGATGACTCCTGCATGGCACAAAGATGTCCTGTGTACCTCTTGTATCCAACTGCCTTGAATGTTATCTCCACATGTATATGGATGAGTCAAAACCCATGATGTGAGTACCCTGGGCCAAAAGCTGATTTTCATAGGGAGTTTATGCTCAGTATTAATAAAATGGACAATTTGACTGGCAGTGCTTTAGCTTGGCAAATATTACTAATACTTCCCAGAACACAGGAAGGAGGTAAGAGATGAAATGGAATACTTAGGATGGAAAATATTGGTGGACTTGCTCCTGTGCTTGTGTGTTGTTGCTGACTAAGTTGATCTAATTGTCTAGTAGGCATAATCAAGAATGGTGCTCTAGCTTATGCAGGACATTTCAAGGTGGTTTTAAACCATAGCAGGTTTTCTTTTGTGTTTCTTTCCAGTAACTCATTTTATGTGTTTTTGATAATATTTCTTTTCATCATATTGTATCTCTTAAATACACGGTAAACTTTACTTAAAATAAACAAAATAAAAATAAACAAAGCATTCATGATAGAATGCTTGATTCTAACATTAAACAAAAAGGAAAGAAACCCCAAGAATAAATATAAGTTCTCTTAGTATTGCTTACTCTTACTATTCCTAAGGGCAATGTCCACATTACCTCTATATTCCAGACCTGCTATCATTCTCTTTATGGTGCAATAGAAATTGTGGCAGGTCTTCCACCTACCCCATACTTAGCATCGTACTTTAAACCAACATTTATTCTCTTAGGCTCCCATGTGGAGTGGATCGATACAGTCTCTGTAAGGCTGACAACTTCATGTCTTCAGACTTGATTAACCACTTTCCAAAAAGCCCAATTTCTCTTAATACTAAAATGCCTGTCTTTAAGGGTTTCTAAAATCTTTCATCCTGATGTTAGAAAAGAATCTTTGTCAGCGTGCAGACAAAATACCCTAGGGTGATGCCTTGGTGATTAGAACTGGAGGCACACAGCATCTGATTAATATTTTATATCTCCATATCTTTAAAAGAGAATATAAGGTGAGCTACTCACGTAGGCTTGTGCAAACTTTTGATAGCCTGTCAAGATGCTGTAAGATAAAAAGTTCAAGTTTGAGACATGCACAATTGAGTTATAAAATACTTACAGAAGAGAAATCTCATGCTTTAATTATGTTTATGTTTGTGGTTTTGTGTTGGGCCACACTTACAGTATGCGAGGGCTGTGGACTACAGTAGGTTGACATGCCTGATTGGGGACATAATCATCTGTTGTTTGGTAGCCAGCTTTGCCTTCCCTGTTCCATACATCTTTAGGTAGCAAAGAGAATGTACACGGATGGATAGCAGAGACACAGCAGCCACCTTCTGATACAACGCCTGTTGGACTGCTTCACAAAGATGCATTTGCTGCCTTTATATGCGAAAGTGGTATAACTCCAGAATCATAAAAGGCTCCTACTCTACTAGTTAATCACACATGAGTAATATTGTTCAATTTCTCCCAAATAACTATGATAGAGCCATGATTACTCCACCAACCTGTGAAGGAGACATTTGAAGAAACAAAGTATAAAGAATATAACCATCTCTTTCAGATATGTGCAACCATAATGTGGCTGACTCAATGTTTGCAAAACAGCTCTCTCTAGAAAACTCTGTTATTTGCTTCTATTTTGTTCCTAAACTTATGGTTCTACAGTTTATTATACAAGTAATCTTGCTTTGATTGATCTGAATGTAGGTTGAGTCATTACTTGATGCAACCATATGACATGCCATTACTCAAATACTATATAAATAGATGGGAAATCTTAGTAAGCACTTTCTAATACTCACTTTCACAACTTGCCTTTGATATGCCATTTCTACTTCCACAGCACCTACCTTTCTTGAAGAACCTTTAAATTACATTAAAGATCATTTCTCAAAGCAACAATTACCAATGGATTGGTGCTTTGCAAATAACCGCTGTTATGACAAAAATAAATGCCTTAAAAGAGGGCCTTGGTCCTGGGGTGACTCAATGCCTTAGCATAGGGGGATGCTAGGGCTGTGAGGCAGGAGTGGGTAGGTGGATGTGGGAGCACCCTGATAGAAGCAGGGGGAGGAGAATGGGATAGAGGGTTTGCAGAGGGGAAACTTGGAAGGGGGACAACATTTAAAATGTAAATAAATAAAATAACCAATAAGCAAAAGAGAAGCATATTAGGGTACAAGTCATATAGAGAGAAATCTGTGGTCTAAGACCTTGGGAAAGATTATTACTAAAATTGCCTGCTCATCTGCCAGGCTTTTGGATTGCTTTTGAGTCTGATGCTCCTCATATGCTCAGATATGGGTAGATACAGGACAGAATATGGGATGATGATTTATACAGTTCTCAAGATATCAAGTTCAAGACCAAGCCTACTAATGCTTCAAAGTATCCTGACCTGGAGTCACATACTAAAGGAGAGTCAAGAGAACAGTTCATTGCTATAGTAAAGAGATGGTTTGGACTTTGAAGATTGAAAAGCATATGGTAGCCTAGTCAGGATTGAGATTACAGAAAGAGAGTGTTGGTACTGTAATAATTAGACCATGAATTGACAAGTCTTCCCAGTAAAAGTTTAGTATCTTACCATATGATAATGTCAAGAAAGTCAGTGTATCTGTTTCTGCCAAGGGGACATGCCCAGTTCTCCTCTGACTGTTCAGGATGGACTTTGGTGTGTCATTGATGGCTGCCTTGATTATTTTCTAATCATCTGGGTTATCTCATTGTCCTTTATTCTGTTGTTTGAATCTGACATGTGCCCCATGATTTGAACACTTGGTCTCCAGGCTATGGGATTTTTTGGAAGAATATGGACATTGTAAAAAGTGGAGCCTAGATGGTACGTAGAAGTTACTAGGAAAGGGTCTTTGAAGGTCATACTTACCTTTGGTTCAAGTCTGATCTCTCTGTTTCCTGGTCAATTGTAATGTGAACCCTTTACCTGGTGCTGTGACCTGAGATGACAAGTCTCCCAAATAGGATGAACTCTAACCCTCTGAAAACAAGAGCCAAGATAAACTGTTGTTTTCTTAAACTGACACACTAGACAGTATGCCACAGAGATGCAAGAATGAATACACTCATATCTAACTGCTGTAATGTGTGAACACTCTCTCAATGCTACCCTTCCTTAGCTAAGATGTTTCTAAGTTCCAGATACACACCACCAATAGTCTCCTGGCATTTCTCCCTCATTTCTGCCCCACAGATGCCTCAAGGCCACACTGATCCTTACTCTAAAAAATGCAGTCCTTCCACACTCTGCTTCCATTCCCTTTAAAAATGATTCCTCTAACACTTGTTCTTGAATAACAGCAGCTTTTTCTTTAGACACCTGATTCCAAAGCACAGGGTTCACCTTCAGCTCATCTTTCCAGTCAATATATCTATTTTCTTTAACTTCTGTTTTTTTCCCAATTTTGTTTATTTCACCCCATTTTCTTATTTCCTATTATGTAGCCTCTTATCTTGTCTCTTTTCTACTATTAAATCTTTATAGAGATTATGCTTTCAAGTTTAATAAATAGCCATCCATTTATAGCAGCATGTTCTAATATTAACCTGCAGCTTAATTTTTTTGAGGGAAGCTTCCTGTTATCTATGTGATATAATCAAGCTCACATTTATATATGCTGAATGAGAGAATTAGCAGTCTGCCTTCAGACTACATTTAGCCTCATCTCTAACCATAGAGAAGATAATTCCTATGCCATCATTGTAATGAACTGTTTTTATTTTTCTTTATGCATAATGTTCTCTGGTCACTGAATTTCCTCATTCTGGCATCCCCCTCCCCCTGGGTACTCTGCTCTGTGTAACCTCACATTGTTTTCTGAGATCTTATGCCAGTTAGTTTTAATGTCAACTTGGCAGGATATAGAATAACGTTGGAAGAGATTCTCAAGAATGAGTTGGCTGCATTGGTCTGTAGGCATATCTGAGAAGATTGTCTTTATTAACTGATGTAGAAAGACAATCCTAGGCAGGTGTTTATTGACAATATAAGAATGGGGAATCCAAGTGGAACACAAGTAATTGAACAAACAAGTGTGTATGCATAACATATAAACAAAATTAACAAAATGCCTGAAAAATATTAAATACCTATTGTTGTGGGTCTTGACAAGAGAAGCCTGCTAAGACATGGGTTTAAGCCAATAAAAACTTCTGTTAATGGTTGGTGACTACATTAGGTATTTGGGACACCAGTGTAGCCCTGAACATTTTTCAGAGTGAACTTATAAGCACAAAACCGTATGTGGATTGATATATTTCAGTTAAAAAGAACAGTTAGTCAGAAATAGAACTTTAAGAGCTCTAAATAGCCAAGGTTAGTTGGTTCAACTGGCAGTCAGAACATAGGAAAATGCAAATTGACCCATTCTTATCTCCTTGTACAAAGCTCAAATCCAAGTGGATCAAGGTCCTCCATATAAAACCAGATACACTGAAACTTATAGTGGGGAAGAGCCTTGAACATATGGGTAAAGGGGAAATTTTCCTGAAAAGAACACCAATAGCTTATGCTCTAAGATCAAGAATCAACAAATGGAACCTCATAAAATTGCAAAGCTTCTATAAGGCAAAGGACACTGTCAATAAGATAAAATGGCAACCAACAGATTGGGAGAAGATCTTTACCAATCCTACATCAGATAGAGGGCTAATATCCAATATATACAAAGAATTCAAGAAGTTAGACTTCAGAGAATCAAAAAGCCATATTTAAAAATGGGGTACAGAGCTAAACAAAGAATTTTCAATTGAGGAATACTGAATGACTGAAAAGTGCCTAGATAAATGTTTAACATCCTTAATCATCAGGGAAATGTAAGTCAAAACAACACTAAGATTCCACCTCACACCAGTCAGAATGGCTAAGATCAAAAATTCAGGTGACAGCAGATGCTGGTGAGAATGTGGAGAAAGAGAAATACTTTTCCACCATTGGTAGGATTACAAGCTGGTACAACCACTCTGGAAATTAGTCTGGTGGTTCCTTAGAAAATTTGGCATAGTATTACCTGAGGACCCAGCTATACCCCTCCTGGGCATATATCCAATAGATTCTTCAACATATAGCAAGGACACATGCTCCACTGTGTTCATAGCAGCCTTACCTATAATAGCCAGAAGTTGGAAAGAACCCAGATATCCTTCAACAGTGGAATGGGTACAGAAAATGTGGTACATTTACACAGTGGAGTACTACTCAGCTATTAAAAACAATGAATTCATGGAATTCTTAGGCAAATGGATGGAACTAGAAAATATCATCCTGAGTGAGGTAACCCAATCACAAAAGAACATACATGTATGCACTCACTGATAAGTGGATATTAGCCCAAGAGTTCCAGATAACCAAGATACAGTTCACAGACCACATGAAGCACAAGAAGGAAGAGCAAAGTGTTCATGCTTTGGTCCTTCTTAGAAATGAGAACAAAATACCCAAGGGGAGCAAATATGGAGACAAAATATAGAGTAGAGACTAAAGGAAAGGCCATCCAGAGACTGTCTCACCTGGGGATTCATCCCGTATACCGTCACCAAACTCTGACACTATTGTAGATGCTAAGAAATGCTTGTTGAAAGGAGCCAGATATAGCTGTCTCCTGTGAGGCCTTGCCAGAACCTTACAAATATAAAGGCAAATGCTTGAAGTCAACCACTGGACTGGGTCCCCAAAAGAGGAATTAGAGAAAGGACTAAAGGAGCTAAAAAGGTTTGCAACCCCATGGGAAGAACAACAATATCAACCAACCAACCCTTCCCCCCCCCAGAGTTCCCAGGGACTAAGCCACCAAACAAGGAGTACACATGGTTCCAGCTGCATATGTAGCAGAGGATGGCCTTGTCATGAATCAGTGGGAGGTCCTTGGTCCTTTGAAGGCTTGATAGATGCCCCAGTGTGGGGGAATCAAGGGTGGGGAGGCAGGAGTGGATGGGTGGGTGTTGGGACACCCTCATAGAAACAGGGAGATGGGAGATTGGATAGGGGGTTTCCAGGAGCAGGGAGGAACCGGGAAAGGTGATAATACTTGAAATGTAAATAAAGAAAATATCCAATTTATAAAAATATATATATACACATACACACATATAAATATATCTCTATCTATCTATCTATCTATCTATCTATCTATCTATCTATCTATCTAAGCAAGTTTAGTACAGTTAGATATTTTCTGAAACTATGGGTTTGATCGATTAGGTCTTTGTTTTTATTTTTGGAAGTTGTAAGGAGATAATGTCTAGTGCTTACCTTATGAAGTCAGTTGTGCTAAGCTCTGGGACCTTGTTACACCTCCTACTCTCTGCGGTGTCTAAAGCAGTTCTGCATATGGTTAAGGATGCAAATGCAGAACCAACCCTGCTGGTTTTTAATCTGGTTCTGCTTTAACTGTGTATGTTTAACTCTTGTATCTCCACTCTCACAACTGAGATGATTGAGCGGACCTAAGAGTATTATGAGGATTACATGAATTAATAAACATAAGTCCCCAGAAGAGCACCTGGGACATGGTAAGTACTACTTGGGGTTGCTAGCCCTATTATTTTAAATACCTGTCTATGTGAAATCATGACTGTCTTTCTTTTCTGGCTCAATTGATTAGCAGGTGCATTTTTCAATAACAGATGTACATCCTCATTTCTTAAGCACTGAAAGAATGTCACAACCCATCGTGTGCCCTTACCACCTGACTTCTTCAAACTGAACTGGGGATATGGATGGCTGTGTCTTAGATAAGGATCAGATTTTGGGTGGATCTGTCCAAAGGGAAAAAAAAAGTAAGAAATCAGTAAGAGAAGGGAGAGCTTTCCATGAAGAATAGAAACCAAGTGTAAAGATGTGGAACTATGAACAAATGTTGTGGTTAAGTTTATTTTGTATATTCAACAGCACTATATGTGTGTAAGTGCTTGTGTAGGAGTGGCAAAAAAGAATGATGTTAGGTGGGACAATGAAAGCACTTTGGGAGCCTATGGGTACCTTTAGAGCTGTTTAGGGGCCTTTATTGCATATGATGAAAAGTGTAAGATAAAGGTGCTTGTTGTTTCAAAACAGAAATTATTTTACATATGTTGTCATTGGTCTCATGGTTCAGCAGTGGTATAAGGGTCTCACTACACTGTCATCTAGTCTTTGTTTCGTCCTAAGACTGGACTTCCTTTTCATTGTCATGCACCACAATTGTAAGTATTTTCATCTTGTTGGGGCAAACAAACATATTTTTAAACATTTTTATTAGATATTTTCTTTATTTACATTTCAAATGTTGTCCTCTTTCCTGGTTTCCCCTCTGGGGAAAAAAAAACCCTATTACCTTCTTCTTTCCCCTCCTCATCAACCCACCTTCTCCTGCTTCCTGGCCTTGGCATACCCCTATACTAGGGCATAGAGCCTTCACAGGACAAAGGGCCTCTTCTCCCATTGATGACCGACAAGTCCATCCTCTGCTATATATGCAGCTAGAGCCATGAGTCCCACCATGTGTACTTTTTAGATGGTGGTTTAGTCCCTGGGAGCTCTGGGAGTACTGGTTAGTTCATATTGTTGTTCCTCCTATGAGGCTGAAAACCCCTTCAGCTCCTTGGGTCCTTTCTCTAGCTCCTTCACTGGGGACTCTGTGCTCAGTCCAATGGATGGCTGTGAGCTGCCTGACTTTCAAACTTTAAAAAAAAAAATCAAATACAGCAACATAATTTTCCTCTTGTCTGTTTCTTCCTTCCAAACTTTTCCATGTACCTTTCGCCCTGCTTCCTCTCAAATTTATGAGTTCTTTTATTTACATATGAATGCATGAATATAATTTCTCTGTCCATTTAGTGTTGCTTCTATAAGTATGACTTCAGAGCTGATGGTGTTAGATAACTAGTTATGGAGATCATTTCTGGGGAAGACATATTTTCCCTTTAGCCACAGTCACTATTTACCTATAGTTCTTTGTCTAGTAATGGGAGCCTGAGATATTTCCCTAGTTAGCATGTCTATTGGTGTTGTCCTTGTTCAGATCTTATTTAGGCAGCCATATTGTTTTGGTATCAGGGGTGTAGCCTCTCTGTCATTTCTAGGAGACAAAAATCTCATAGCAGACTTCCTGGTTCTGACTCTTCAATCTTTCTGTTCCCCCCACTTTTTGGAGATAGCCACTAATCCTTACGTGCAAGAGTGCTATTGTAGAGGTATTCATTGGTTACTGGATAACCCAAGAACAGTTGTGATTCTCTATAATGGTCTGTGAGAAGATCTTTTATGGGGAGTGAGAGCTACACTTATCTGTGGATATAAAGATAAGTATTTTAGAATGCAGTTGTGATTTGTACAGTTTAATAAAGTGATGGTAACAGATTCTCCTCTAAAGTCTATAACCTCATTGGCCATCGCATTTTGGCTAGATTTCCAGTACCAGGCACAATTGACCTCTAGTTGAGTGAGTCTTTAATCCAATTGATAACTGCTGGATACATTAATATTTGAGTGACTTTATTGTATCTTTAGGGATATCTTGCCATGATAGCCACTGTTATAGTTCATAGGGGATCATAATTAGGTAGAACTATTGGTTTATTTCTTCTCTTGGCATATTTCATAGTACCTTCTAGTATTATGAACCAAGGCATTAAGGAGGAATGTTTTATGTCAGATCCAGCTAGTCCTGTGTTCAAACTGCATGGTGTCTTCAGCAGTACAGACCTATCTTCAAACTCTTGGAAGCAACAGAGGACAACAACAATAGCCTATATTGATTTAGGAGTGTCTTAGATTCTGTAGGCTTAGATTTTTTTCCTAAACTTAATTTATTTAGGGTTTTAAATGCTTCAACCTTCCTTTTAGCCCACTGATGAAAGGTAGGGTAGAAAGCTGGTTAATAGGACAGGGGGTTGTGGACCTGTTTAGAAGTAGTTCTTTGGGGCAGGGGATTCCAGTTTTCATTGTCAGGATGCCAGTAGTCCAGTCCAATAGCAAACACCAAAACACAAAGCAGTAGTGGCAGCATAATCCAGCAGAAACTACAATGCTCCGCCGAATTGGCACAGGTCAATGGAAGTGGTCAAAATCAGCTGGAATACCTCGAAAAGTTATTTCTCTCTACAAAGTGGAGATCAGCAAAGAAGTGAGATCAGGAAAGCATTGCACAGCCAGTGAAGACCAGCAAAGGCCAGCAAAGACCAGTGAAGACCAGGAAAGTGTTGCATAGTATCATAATGTAAGAGCAAGCTCTCCCTGTTTATAGGGTTCCATTTATACTCTTTCCCAACATCACATTCCCTCTCAAGAGTCCACTCCAGCAAAATATCACATGCTCTCTCATGTATCTTTACATGCTTTAGAAAACATCCTCTCATGAGTCTGCTTCAGCAAAATATCTTCTCTCAAGAGAGCTTCCAGGAAAACATCATGTGACACAACTGAATTTCCAACGAAATCAGAAATTTCCACTTCAGATTCCCTTGACTGACAACTTGAAAGAGGGCTTCTCACGCTTGGTACTGGGAGTTGTTGTTATAGAGTTTACAGCTTCTGTAGGAAGCATTGCCAGCCTAAAAGGCATAATTTCCTTTAATTATACATGCATCTGCACATGTGTACATATATATATATATATGTGT
>NW_022196911.1:3345402-3399566 GCF_008632895.1 Mastomys coucha | reverse complement strand
ATATATATATATATACATAGTTTTAGGTAAATTAAAAGTAGTATGATTTCTTATGACTTTAGATTTCAATATTTATATTTATAAGTTTAGGTTTTTGGATAATGAATTGGTTATTTATTGCTAAGTAAATGCCCCTACCTCCATTAGAATATAAACCTCTATTATCTCATAGATTGTGCAAATCAGGTTATTTGTGAGTTGTTCAGATTAGAAGTTTCAGTCAGAAAGCCAGATGGAGATGAAATATCAAAAGACCTGCTATAATGGAGGGAGAAATTTGGGCAGCAGATGCACTACCTCATTGTTCCATAAGGTACCTGAATGTCCTCACAATACAGCAAATACCTTTCTTTTTCACAGTGAGTGTATAGAAAACCAATGTGAAAGCCACAATAGCCTTTCATTTTACACCCTCTAAAATTTCATTCTGCCATAGCTGGCTACTTAGATTAGTCATGCTTGCTGATAGAAGGGAATGCCAGAAGACGAAACTCATGGGGACTGAGTTGAAAGCTTTATTATTTTCTGCATCTTTTAAAGTATTTAACTAAAGGCATAAACCATTGGCTAGTAAGTCCTTCACAGTTCTTTACAATGAGATCTCTGGGTGTGAAGAGACAAATAGAAGGCTGTTAATGCTCTTCCAATCTGATGATGGATGTGAACATTGCTAGTCAAGAGACCACTACTGCTTGAATATGTAAAGGAAGGATGAGTGTGTTATGGCACAGACCTTCTAACTGCTGAGTTTTCTATCTCTTAGAAAACATGCATGCCACAACTCTACAAACTCTCCCTCTCCAGCTTCAGATGGATAAGCCCTCCCTCCCCGTTTCAGAGGGAGGATAAGTGTGTGGTCCTACCTAGCTTCTACCTCCATGCCTCTTGGCACATGGGCTAATCCAGGCTAGATCATGTGGTGTGTAGGGTCTGTCTCCTGCAAAACCCAGAAGAACTCAAAGCCACTCCCTTCCTCTGGATTTGAAGGCAGTCTCTCTTCAAGATTCCGGCATGCCATCTCATAGGAGATGCTGTGTCTCAACACTGGCTCACTTCAGGGTTACATCATGACTGCCTGAGGTAGTTAGCCTCTGCATCCTCATAAAGATCATCAGAAGGGTAATTTCACCTCAGCTTCCTCCCTGTGGTCATATTTTCTTTTATTATTTTCTAAAATCCTAAACAGCAGCCAGAACAACAACAACAACAACAAAAAAAAACTCAAAATAATAAAATAACTGAACCAGAACAACAACAACAAAACTTCAAAACATTATTACAACATAAAGTACTGCTTTGATATTGCTGGGTTGACAGTTTTTAAGCCGTTCTATGTTATTTATTCTACCTTTTCAGGACAGGTACAGCATGAGTAGGAGACAGCTTGCAGTTCAGCTGACATCATGGCTGAGACACGCTGTACTCCAGCATGTCCCTTTATTATGGAAATGTGACCGTAATTCTTCTCAAACTGAATATCAGCCTGCTAAATGTGTTCTGTTTGAAAGACAGAGCATCTCAATAAGATACTAGGGATGTGTCCTGCTCTCTAGTGCAGGCTTGGCTCCTTATGCAATATGAACAGGATTTTTAGATATTAGAGTAAACCTAAATAAAAGAACAAAAACCTTTAACATTGGAAAAGTAATATATAATTTTTAAGTTAACCCACCCACAAAATGTTCAACCCAAAATTTGTCCTGCCTACAAGATGTGTAGGGATAATGATGGAGCAAAGAGCGAGTGAATGGCCTAGCAATGTCTGGCCCAACTTGAGATCCATCCAATTGGAGAGAGCCAACCCCTGACACTATTAATGATACTCTGCTATGTTTGCATGCAGGAACCTAGCATTACTGTCTTCTGAGAGGCTTCCTCTCGTGACTGATAAAAAAAATATGCAGAGACCTATAGCTAAATATCAGGCAGAGCTTGAAGTGTCTTGTGGAAGAGTGAGGGATAAAAATTGAACAAGCTGGAGGGGTCAAGGACACCACAAGAAGACCTAGAGAGTCAAGTAACCTTGGCCCATGGTGACTCACAGGGAGTGGACAACTAAGCAAAGCGCATGCAGACACTGGACCTAGGCCCCCATACATTTGTAGCAGATGTGTAGCTTAGTTTTCTTGTGGGTCCCCTAACAATTGAAGCAGGGGTTCTCTGACTCTGTTGCCTGGCATTACATTTCCTCCCCTTACCTGGACTGCATGGTTGGGCCTCAATAAGAGACGAGGTGCTTAATCTGGCTTGGAGTAGATGTCCTAAGGTGGGATGGTACACAAGGGGGGCTTCCCCTTCTCTGAGGAGAAGGGGAGAGGGTAATGATGAAAGGGATTAGTAAGAATGAGACTGGGAGGAGAAGCAGGAGAGAAGGGCTATTATTGGGATATAATTTGAATAAAAATATAAATAAATTATGAAAAAGATAATTCAAGAAAACCAAAGGGAGTAAAATATAATATATTAGTATTTTTCCCAACATATATGGATGTGTGGATATTCAAAGAACTTTATGATCTATTTCAGATAACTAATTGTAAATGTCTTCCCATGTTTTAAAATATCTTTTATGAGATTATTTTAATGACAAAATTGGGTTAAATTATTAAATATACCATTATTAGCTTCACCAATACTCTATTACTTATAATATTAGACAACTTTGAGTTATTGTAATGAAGGACCAAAGGCAATTAGATTATACATATAAGAGATTTATTTTGGCTAGAGTTTCAAAGAGTCTGTTCCAATAATTAGTGACTCAAGGTCATAGGCTTTTGGCAAGATTAGTATGCTATAATGAGAATAGGTGATTGAGCAAACCACTCACTTTTCAACCCAAGGAGACAAGATTCAGAGCTGAAGAGAACAGTTGGACAGTTTCATTATCTTTTTCCAGGGAACTCTCAATTAGACCAACATCTTGCATGCCTAAAGGCATCCTGAAGAGTATCACTCAGGGTACAGAGCCAGTATGCATGAACCTTCAGGAGACATCAAAATCATAGCAGTGGGCAGTTAGGATGTTTCTAGGTTGTATTATCATATATTAAAATATCATAGTGTATAAATCTCCAAATGTGGTATTAATTGTACCTCCCCCCAGGTAAATATTGTTTTTTTTCCTTAAAATATTTTTCATACATAAACTTAATTATTAACAATGATTTCTTGTAATTTTAGATCTTCATATGATCCTAATTATCATTTATAAACAAAAGTTTACAAAGAGACTTTGTTTTCATTTTAATTTTTTAATCATTAACAACTGTAAATGTTTCCCTATAATTAGTATACATTCAATTTCTTCTGCTTTATTGTCTCTTTATACACACATACCCTTGATAGATTTGAATGTCTTTAGTTCTTTCCTATTTGGAAGAAAACTTTTAATTAAAATGTTGGATAATTTAATATTTACATTATAAGCATTTCTTAAAAATATGTGATTTTTATTGGCATTTATAATTTTTCATTAAATGTTTTAATTCTAATTTTTGGTAGTTATTGTTTTACTATTTTGTCCTTTGTCACATCTATATTTCATTAATTTTTTCTACTAGGTTGGCTATATTTATCATGTTTTCTAAGTTTTGACTCAACCATACAAATGGACTTAAATGGATTCAAATACTATCTTCTTCTAAAATGTGTTTGCAGGAGACAAGAAGATACTAGTGCATCTTTGATCAGAAATTTTGAACTGGGAGTACTGTGGCCTTCATTTTGTTTTTCAAGCACCCTGGTTCTAGTTATCTATATTTAATCTAGAGAAATAGCTAGCAAGATGACTAGAAGGCTATGTCAAGTACTCTATCTTCTCATTTACAAGTATTAGAGGGAATAGATATGCAGTAATATTAAGTAATAAATAAATAAAAGCATAGTAAAATTTGCAGCTACAGGTGCCAGTTTGGAAAGAGAGCCAAGATGGAAATTTAAGTAGAAATTACAAACCACACACTTTGTCCCCCCCCCCCCCGAGATGGCATTCATATATTTTGCTCGAAGAATGATATTTAGTTTTTTAAACATAAATATGAAAGATTTATCATGTTGAAAGAAAATGATGAGCTTTCAACATGAGATTGTAATATTAAGGGAAGTCAGCTTTCTCTCTTGGACATAAATTTATAATGAGTTATTTTGAGCTTTTTTTCTGGAAGGCTTGAGTGTGCTTGCTAGGTTTAGTAACCACCACTAATGAGCAATCATGAGTATCCCATAATGGCAGAACGTTTATTGACTAATTGGTATTTATAATGAGAAGAAGCCAATGGTAATTGAAGAAGTAGTTTCTTGATGCTCTTTCACTCAATGAAGCAGCAGAAGATGTACATTGGAAGCTGATCTAAACTGCCAGTAAAATCTGACAGCATTACAAAATAGGAGGAATAATCATATGTGCTTAAAAGTTTTTACAATTGAATTAATAAATTTACCTTTCAAGTTGCATTATTTTGTGGCAAGATAAATTTTTCTCTATGTTACTTCTTTATGTTACTTAAATAACTGGACTCCTTGTATATATGTAGCACCATATATATTCTGCAAAATTAATTATATGTTTCAATCAAATAAAAATTTCAATCAAGTCTATTTGGCACAAAGTCCTAATAATATTGAGATAAAGAGAAATATTAATAAGTTATATATTAAAAACTCATATATGTGCAGGAGATAACTGAAAACATCTTCCTACCATTCTTCAAATATAATCAGAGCTGAGAGAGGTAGATAATATGGTAAAATACTAGCAAAGTAAGTATGAGAGGACTTCATTGTAATCTTTAGAACTCATGCTGAAAAAAAGTAGTATGTGGCAACATACACTTCTAATCCCAGCACTGGGGAGGCAGAGATAGGTGGAATTTTGGGGCTCCCTGGTCAGCCAGGAAGACGTATTTTACTTGTCAAGCTTCAAACCTTCTAGAGAACCTATCTCATGAAACAAAACAAAAATAAACAAGCAAACAACAACAATAAAACCATAGAATGAAACTTTAAGTTGTCCTGTGGCGTCTACATGCACACACCATTTCATGAACACTTGTACACATCTGTACACTCACACACCAGCATAATCTTCCACCATCGTTCAAAGAGAACAAAGTATTCACGCCTTCTTCACGTGAATACTTTACAGTAACTGTCTAAATAACAACTTAACAGTTGCTACAGTTTGTAAGGGCTCTTTCTAGATGAGAGACATGCTAGATGGTCGGGTTTGAGCAGCTGTCAGACTTCTGCTCCTTCTAGAACTGATTTGCTAAATGTAAAACCAAGTCCATCGCAGAGCTTCTGAGGACAAAGGGAGTTCTAACTCTACTAAAATGTTTTCTTCTAAAACCTTGTTTTCATCCTTTAAAAAGATACTTAAAATACCTGCAATTTGTAGCAAGGGCAAAATGTCATGTACTCCAGCTCCATTAAGCTGTCAAACCAGACAGGCTCTGTGCAGTAGTTAAAAACTTTGCATGATGAAAGAATGTGGAAATGAGCATATCCCTAGTGTGTTACCCCATCTTTTCCTGAAGGTATTGTTTTTAAGTACTTCAGAATTTTCCATTTACAGAAGATGTATTGATTGGAGATCATGATAATCCAATGTCAGTTTTTTGAGGGCAGCATTTGATCAAACTGAAAGAGAGGTCGGAAAGCTGAGCTGTTTCACATACTCATTGTACATCTTTGGGGAAAAAAATTCCAAACTGTTTAAACTTCCATATTCTCTTTTCCCTTCCATCTCCTGTCTGCGCCCTTTTCCTTCCCCTTTCTTCCCTTCCTGTCCCATTTCCTCTTCTTGTCTTTATCTGTCCTCTCTATCTTTTTTTTTTAAATGTAGTCTCTCTTCTCATACATCTTAAAGACCCAAGATGGCTCTAGTCAGACATTGGAAGATACGGGTAGTGGTTGTTCCCCTTCTTTTCTTCTTTTTCTTTCCTTCATGCTAGAGATTAGAACATAGCCCCCTTTTCCCCCTCACACAGCTACACATTTCACCCCTACTACCCAACTGTACCCCCAATTCCTCTCTCATTTAAGGTAGTATGATTATTAACACCCATAATTGTTGTGGTGGTTTGAATGAAAATGGCCCCTCATAGATTCATTAGGGAGAGACACTGTAAGGAAGTACAGCTTTGTTAGAGTAGGTGTGGGCTTGTCGAAGGAAATCTGTCACTAGGGGATGGGCTTTGAGGTCTCAAGCACTCAAGCCAGGCCCAGTGTCACTCTCTCCCTGCTGCCCGAGGATTAAGATGTAAAATTCTAAGCTACTTCTCCACCACTATGCCTGCCTGCATGCCTCCATGCTTCCCACCATGACAATAATAGACTAAAACCTCTGAACTGTAAGCCAGCCACCATCAATGCTTTACTGTATAAGTGTTCCCATGCTCACGGTGTCTCTGCACAGGAATAGAAATCCTAACTAAGGCAATTGTCATAAGAATTAAAGGAAATATCTTTTAAAAGTCCAGGAAGCTAGACAAGCTTCATGAAATGTAGGATATGAAGACATACCTTGAGATTCATTTCAGAACTATGAAGAAAAAATTCCCCTCATATAATTTCTGGGTTTAAAACATTCTTAATACCACTAAATATAGTCCTTTGTTATAACACTATTAATCTTCTTTATTTTTCTGGAACTCTAATTTAAAGAAGTTCCTGGAAGGGGAGGAGGTTGCTGCCTTTCATTTTGATGGTGGCAGGAGGCAGCCATTGCTATAACAAGTGATCTGTTATAACAAATGGGGTAAAGTGAACTTTGCATTTTTTATATCAGTTCTAAGTTATAATCCATTTCTGTCCCATCCTTCCCTTTCTCTTTCCAGCTGTCTTGGAATAGTCTCTCATATAGATGTTTGTTAGTTCTTATAAAATACATGTAGACTTAGTAATACTCAAATACATACAAGTTTTTGGAAGTGAAAATGTTGACTTTCATTTTTAATTGGTTATTTTATTTATTTGCATTTCAAATGTTATCCCCCTTCCCAGTTTCCCCTTTGCAAGCTCCCTGTCCTTTCCCCCTCCCCACTGCTTCTATGAGGGAGATCCCCCCTCCCATTCACCCACTACAGCCTCACTGCACTACCATTCCCCTATATTGGGGCATCGAGTTTCCACAGGACCAAGGTCCTTCCCTCCCATTGATGGCAGATAAGGCAATATTCTGCTACATAAGAAGCTGGAGCCATGAGTCCCTCCATGTATACTCTTTGGTTGGTGGTTTAGTCCCTGGCAGCTCTAGTTGGTTGATATTGTTGTTCTTCCTGTGGGTTGCAAACCCCTTCAGCTCCTTTAGTCCTTCCCCTAACTCCTCCATTGGGGTCCCTATGCTCAGTCTGGTGGTTGGCTATGAACATCCTCATCTGTATTGGTCAGGCTCTGGCACAGCCTCTCAGGGGACAGCCATACCAGGCTCCTATCACCAAGTGATTCTTGCCATCAACTATAGTGTATGGGTTTGGTTTCTGCAGATGGGATTGATTCCTAAGTGGAGCAGTCTCTGGATGGCCTTTCCTCCAGTCTCTGCTCCACTCTTTATCTCCGCATTTCCTTTAGACAGGAACAGTTCTGGGTTAATATTTTTGATGTGGGTAGGTGGCCACATCCCTCAACAGGGGGCCGTGTCTAACTTCTGGATATGGTCTCTACAGGTTCTCTCTCCCCTTTGTTAGTATGCCAGCTAATATCATCCCTGTTGGGTCCTGGAAACCTCTTGCTTTCCTGTAACCTGGGACTTTCTACTGTCTACCCCTGTTCCCCATCCCCTATTACTACACACCTCTGCTCAATTCCCTGACATTTTGTACATCTCCCCATCTCCTCCCATACCTCATCCTGCCCCCCTTTCCCTCCCCTTTTTTCTCCCTCCCAGGTCCTTTTCTCCCTATACCTCTCATGATTGTTTGTTCCCTCTTCTAAGTAGAACTGAAGCATGCACACTTTGGTCTTCCTTCTTCTTGAGCTTCATGTGGCCTATGAGTTGTATCATGGGTATTCAGAGCTTTTTGGCTAATATCCAGTTATCAGTGAGTGCATAACAAGTGTGTTCTTTTGTGACTGTCTTACCTCACTCAGGATGATATTTTCTAGTTCTTTCCATTTGTCTGTGAGTTTCATGAAGTCATTGTTTTTAAGGTCTGAGTCAAACATAATGAGGAAGTTCAGGGAGCATTTTGTATATTAAAAATCAGAAAAGCTATTTTAGAAATGTAAGCCCTGGAAATCACACCAATATTTTGCAAACTAAATTTTTATTTTTTAAAACATTTACTTATTTATTTTATGTGAGTACATTTTTGTTCTCTTCAGTTACACCAGAAGAGGGCATCAGATCCCATCACAGATGGTTATGAGCCACCATGTGGTTGCTGGGAATTGAACTCAGAATCTCTGGAAGAGCAGTCAGTGTTATTAACCACTGAGTCATCTCTTCATCCCTCTAAATTTTATTTATTTACTTTCATGGAGAATTTCATACATGAGCACTGCTTTTACCTCCTTCCTCTTCTCAACTCCTCCCACTTCCCCCTCCCAAATTTATGATCTCTTTTTGCTATTAATTATTAAGGGTGTATACATATATATGCACATATGTATATACAATCTACTGAGTACATTGAATATTATTTATTTGTACACATCTTAAGACTGTCCTTTCATAAGTGGACAATTTATGTGGGAGCCCCCTGGAGGAGGATGATTCTCTCAGCAGTCATTGACTACCTGTACCTGTAGGTCTTCATCTATGGGAAGGACATGTAAAATTCCCCCTGCCCATGTTGTCATAATAAATGTTGTTGTTATTATATTGATTTCCTGACAACCATGCATTGAGATTTTATGGATTTTTTTCTGTCATGTCTAGGTAATAAGTTAATCACAAAAAAAAAAAAAAAAAAAAAAAAAAAAAAAAAAAAAAAAAAAACAACAACAACAACAAAAAAACCCAATCAAAAAATGGGGTATAGAACTAAACAGAATTCAAAACTGAAGAATCTCAAATGGCTGAGAAGCACCTAAACAAATGTTCAAAGTCTTTAATGATCAGAGAAATGCAAATCAAAATGACCCTGAGATTCCACCTTACACCAATCAAGAATGGCTAAGTTCAAAACCTCAGGTGACAACACATGTTGGAGAGGATATGGAAAAAGAGGAACACTCCTCCATTACTGGTGGGATTACAAACTGGTACAACCACTCTGGAAATCAATCTCGAGGTTCCTCAGAAAATTGTAAATAGATCTACCTGAAGATCCAGCTATCCCACTCTTGGAAATATACCCAAAAAGATGCCCCACCATGCCACAGGGGCACATGTTCCACTATGTTCATAGCGGCCTTATTTATGATAGCCAGAAGCAGGAAACGACCTAAATGTCCCATGACAGAAGAATAGATACAGAAAATGTGGTTCATTTACACAATGGAATACTATTTAGCTATTAAGAATGAGGACATTCTGAGTTTTGCAGGCAAATGAATGGAACTAGAAAATATCATCCTGAGTGAGTGAGGTAACTCAGACCCAAAAAGGATGTGTATGGTATGTGCTCACTAATAAGTGGATATTAGCCAAAAAAAAAAAAAAAGTACAGAAAGAATACTCAAAATACAGTCCACAGAACTCAAAAAGGTCAAGAAGCTGAAGTGCCCAAGTAAGGATGCCTGAGTTCCACTTGGGAGAGAGAAGAAAGCAATCACAAGTTGGGAGGAAGGGAGGGATCTGGTAGGGAAAGTGGCCTGGGGCAAGGGGGAGTTGGGAAGAGAGGGGAACCTGATGTGGTATTAGATGAGAGAAAGGGACTGAAGCCATGAGGGCCAGCAGAAAGACTGGAAACAGGCAACCTCAGGAAATAGGAGGTTGGAGGGACCCTCCAGAATGCACCAGAGACCTAGAAGGTAAGAGACTCAGAAATCAAAGGGAGGGATCTTAGATGAAGTGTCCGATAGTAGGAAGAGGGAACATATAGAGCCCACCTCCAGTAGGAAGACAGGGCATGAAGTGATGGATGGGGTTGCCATCCCACAGTCACATCTCTGACCCATAATTGTTCCTGTCTGAAAGAATTACAGAGATGGAAATGGAGAGGAGCCTGAAGAAAAAGAGGTCCAGTGATAGGCCCAAAGTGGGATCCAACTCAATGGGAGGTCCCAAGGCCTGACACTATTAGTGAGGCTATGGAGCACTCACAAAAAGGGACCTATCATGGCTGTTCTCCAAAAGACCCAACAAGCAGCTGAAAGAGTCAGATGCAAATATTTGCACCCAACCAATGGACAGAAGCAGCTGACCCCTGTGGTTGAATTAGGAAAGGGTAATCCTGGAGAAGGAACAGCAGTCTCAATTAAACTAGACTCTGGAGATCTCTCAAACACTGGACCCCCAAACAGACAGCATATATATGTTAATAATGCAATTCAAAAATCTCAAAACTGAAGAATTAAAGGTAGAAAAATAATAACTAAATATATAATACCCTTGCCAATGAAGATAGAATTTTCATAAAGTCCCACCAACCTGAAAAAGCTATATGCAATCAATGCTGCTGAGAGATGAAGAACCAATCTTCTTTAGAGAAGGGCCTCCTAACATGTTTCCCAATTTCAGATGGTAAGCTGTGTATACATATACATGCACATATACATACAAGAAATATTAAATGACCTCAGTAGTTTATGTGCATATCTGCCTCTGTCTGTCTGTCTGTCTCTGTCTGTCTGTGTGGGGGGGTGTTGGGGTATATGTGTAGGTGTGTATATAAATTATAAACTTGAGAATCATGAACTTGAGAAGAAAGAGGAGAGATGAAGGAAGTTGAGAGGCACTCAGAGAAGGAGGAAATGATTTAAGTATAGTATGCATGTATAAACTTCTCAAAAAACCCTCTTATACAGATTTCTCAAAAAAAAAACCCTCGTACATGAATGTCTCAACAACACTAATTTTAGACTATGAAAAAGCAGAAGTACAAACACTACTTGAGACACATGTGACCATGAAAGGTCATATGTTGGACCTCATAGAATTTATTTTATTAACGTTTGTTTTTACAATAGTTTGCAACTGTAGTCTGCTCAAACAATTTTCTGGACTACAGTTTATAAAATCACTCTGACAGACATTCATAGAATTATAAAAGTCACTTCACAGTATCCTCCTGCTTAATGATACCATTATGCCTGGTGAAGAGGCACCAAGTTTCTGAGAGTTTAAATACTCCACTGTCTGAAAAGACAAGCATTCTGCTTACAGGATGGCTTCTCTTTATGCATACTTTTCCTGTGAAATAAAAGATTTAAAATTTAGAAACACCAGGGGACACATTTTAGTCCGTTTTGAATGTTAGAATAAGTATGTGAGTTCTTTAGAGAAAGGCTCTCTATTTTGACAGGTAAGAGTAGCTCAGAGAGAAAATACTGAAAATGAAAATCTTGTAAAAAAAATGCCAACTGAGTGCATGAGTTTACACATCATGAAAAGTGTGCCTACAAAGATTTTCCGAGGTGCATTATCTTTAAGGTTTATCTTGATAATAATTCAAAATTACTTTTCATCTTTTTGAGCTCTTTCATTTAGAGTAAGAATGGATCCCAAAAGATGGTTTAGATCTTAGAATTTGGCATATCATCACTACATTTACACAGCGTCAACCTTCAGTGATAGCAGGCTCTCCCAAATGGCTGTTGTCTCAAGTGCCTACCCTCAAGAAAGAAGAAACGACCAGAATCAAAACAGTGCAATGGAGTTAAGACACAGTGTAACAAATAGCCATGGAATTCCTTTAAAAAGATTTTAAACTTGAGCCCTTGAAATCAAGACAAATGGTGTAAGAAATCATAATTTAGAATTAGAAAACCCTTTGTTTAATTGTTCATCTTGCAAAGTAATTGAAGTTTTAGGAAATTTTTTTAAAAAATCATTCCAGGCATTCAACAATCTCTTCATATCAAAGTTAGGGTTACAACTTAAGTTTTCATTCTTTTTGATCCCAAAATGTTCCTGCAATAAGGATTTGTTAAAACATACAGACTGCATTGTAAAATGAACATAGTAGCATATCCATAAATCTGCTACGGGAACATGAAGTTGAAACACACAATTGAAGTCTGTACTTTACTCTGAAGACAGTGGAAAATAGAAAAACAATCAAGGCAACCCCAGGAAGCACCACAGACCTTACGCTGTTGTCTCAGCAGTTAGAAACAGAGGAAGAGCTCACCTCCTGCCAATCCAACCTTACTAGCTTTTCTGTCTAGTGGCATGGCCCACTTACCCTACAAATTATCTTCTAAATTCTCATCCTTATAAACCACAGATAGATTAGGGTACCATTCATCCCTCATCACAGGAGGTTCTTTTTGATGTGAATAGAAGTTAATACTGGAACCTACAACTGGTTAAAGTCAGAGAACAATGACTGGAGTGTTCATGACACAAACTGGCATCTGTATTATCTATCCTTCTTCCCCTCGAGGCTCAGGGAACATCATGAAAGACAGGGCAAGAAGATTGTAAGACCCAGAAGACACAGAGAAGTGCTAGAAATAGTTCTCTGGATATGCTGGGCTGGGCCACTGTAATGATGGGGTCACAAGAGCTGGGGTTGCTAGCACGAGACCAGTCAATACTCAAATGAACATGGAGGACTGCATACAAGGCCCTATAAAGAGCTGAGGAGCTATTAGCCATCAATGGCTGCTTGGAGCTTGAGAGTAAGAATTCTTTAGAAATATGGCTCTTGGAATGTTGCCTGTGCTCCACTGAGTGGCTTGACACAGGTTCACAAAGAGGCATCACTAGACAAAGTGAGCTATACAAAAATAAACAAATAATAAGGAAAAAGGCCATGAAGTTGGTCTTAGGGGAGGGGAAAATCTAGAAGGAAGATTATGAGTGATGAGTAGAGATGAAAAATGCTAAAAACATATATAAAATTCTCAAAGAGTAGATTAATATGTCTCTATAAATTTTTTATAAGGCTATGTTGTTATAATTTTGAAGGTAGAATTATATGGATAGTAAATCTAGAGCTATGTATATATCATCCAAGATAAATTTGAGATATCTATCATATATCAACCATTCAGGTATCCATCTATGAGCAATCTTACTTATTAATGACCTACTAATACTTCTGACTCTGTAATTAATCACTATGCTGATAGTGTCATATTACTAAAATTCTGTCCTGTAAGGAGTTAGTCCAACAATGCTTTTCACATTTTCTTCTGAAGTGTCCCCCAAATTTCCAGGTCCTCTTTGGACTCTGAATCACTCTTAGTAAGGAGACCTTTCTAATACATCATTATCATCATCAAAATCATGTCTTATTGCTTGCTGAGTTCCATGCAATAATTTCATCATTGCCCAGAATTGTGTTTTATTGTTGAGTTTGATACGAAAACCATACCATTGTCCAGAATCATGTTTTATTACTGAGCTCCGTGTAATAACGGAATCACTGCCAGTCATTCATGATTGGTTCATGATTTCCGTGCAGATAAGAGTTTTCCACTTTTCTGAAGTTCTTAATGGTGTATGTTAAATGTCCTCAAATTTGAACATATAAGATTATCTTGGCATAGTGATAAAGGGCTTTGTTGGGCTCCACTCCCAAAGCCCCTGGTTCAGTAGGATTGGAAAGAGATGTAAGATCCCGATTCTCTAATTGGAGCTCCAGGATGATGCCAATGATGTTGGTGAATAGATTGAAGTCTGAGGACCTCTGGTTTAGACTAATACACTATTAACAGGAGGATAAATTATTACAACTAAGTTACAGAATAAGAATTTGATGCAAAGAGAAACTTACAGCAATCCCTTAAGAAACTAGGTTTAGATAAGTTAGCAGTCAAATGACCTGTCTCAATGACTCTTATATTGTTTTAGAAGTCAAGAAAGGAGGCTCCCAAACAGTTAGACTCTAGTATTATTTTTAATTTCATGGTTATAACTACAAATGAGTATATATGGAACTCCATTAACTTCTCAGGATCCATAAGCACCAGCAATCCGATACCTATTGTCAAAGACATTTTGCTTTGATTTGTATTTACTTCTTAAAGGTGTGAGAAATAGAAAATAATTCCTGTCTTAAGGTGATTCATTGATTGTTATGCTGGCATGGAAGGGATGAAGGATACAGGCCTGTTATACCATTGCATAAGCAAACTATTGGCCCAGAGGGGATGGATGTTTTTAGATTCCTAAGAGAATGCAAATGAAAAGAAAAGCAGTCCGTGTTCAGCGTTGCAGGGCTACTTTAGTTGTCTGGATGTTTCAGATGATTATGCTTCTTCTAAATTTCCCACATAATAACTTTAGATTTTCTACTTTGCAAGCACAGGCCTGGCCAAAATCCAAAAAAGACGTTGTCAGATAATTATGCAAAGAATCTTGGAACAATTGGCAACTGCGTGGAAATTCATTTTTTGAAAAGTGACTAATTGTATGCACAGGTATCAAAAATGTGTGTACCAAAGTACACATTTGAACAGATTATGAGTAATTATATTGAAATTACAGTGAGCTTTTCTAACTCGAATAGCATACATGTTAAGTTAACACATATAACAGCTGATTGAAATCAGTTCTTCTGTGGTTACATTAGTTTGAACTTAAACCACTCCTTTGTCTCATCTCATCTCTGTTTTCCTCGGTAGGTTCTTATACCTCTGCCTGCAGCATTTCTTAGTCTTTTTTGAAAATTCTTTTCTTTTTCTTGATTATTTTATTTACTTACATTTCAAATGATGCCCCCCTTCTCTGTCTCCCTTCCACAACTCTCCCATCCCATCCTCCATCCCCTTTGCCTCTGAGAGTGTATCTTGGTTTTTTTGATGTTATGACACACTGTCCCAGTACATATCTTTATTTTGCAACATTTTTATTAGGATTTACTCTTCTAGGGACTTTACATGTTTTTGATGATTGAATTTGATTTTCTACCAATAGTCTTACCTGTCCTAAACGTGGCTGTTAATGTTGAAAATTAAATCAATAAATAAGTTAAAATCAAGGACAACTAATGTAACCATGCACACTGCCTGACTTCCAGTCCTCTTTCATCTTTTTCTCTTAACTTTTTCTGTGGACCCACCTTCTCTTTCCTTAGGCAGACTATTACTGCACTGGAGTTTCACTGTGGACCCTTGAAGCTTTGACTATATATAATAATTCACATTGATATTAATAATAGAGATGAACACTTTGTTTTACTTCTTTTCTCCTAAACTTCAGCTACTTAAAGAATAAAGTCTTTATTGCAGAATCAGCTTTTTATATAAAGGTCCCAACATTGACTCAGGAATGTAAAGTTAGAGCAGCTGGTGCATGGCCATTTATGTCACAACCATCAGAGCCAGGGTGACAAGCCCAATAAGCATCTTGGAATATCTTCAATCTTATGAACTTGTTCTATGTCTTTTATATTGCATAGGTTTATATGGTAATATGTTGGGTATATCTCATAAAGAGTTGCACATATAATCTTATTGCCATAATTTTAAGGTAAGAGACAAATCTTGCATAGAAGTGATTGATGTGAATATAGAGAATGTGGTAGGTATAAGGAGGAAGAAAATGAAATTAATGGAAGGACTGTGACAGAAAGATTCCATAGTGAATTGAAAGTTTTCAGAAGAATGCATTATCTATCATATGATTTTTGTTTTTGTCTATTTCCTTGGTTTTATGTTCTTTGAAATCAGCTTGTATATGAACCTGGAGCAGGGAATGGTCATGAAAATCCATGTGTAGTGAAATAAGGTATTCCTCAAGCCCGTTTCATCTATTTTAAAAATGTATACTTAAAAGTACTTAAGTATGTGTATAAGTGTGGTGAATGTACACATATGTGCACATGCATACAGAGGCCCATCTATGGTGTCAATCTCTGGCATTATCTTTGTGAGCTATCTATGTTGTTTCTCTGTTACATGACTGCTCACTTGGCCTGGGGCTCACAGTCTGCTAATCTGGCTAGCCAGTGAGCCCCAGGGATCCATGCATCTTTGCCTTGCTGGAACTGAAGTTATAATCACTTGCTACTGTACCCAGTATATTTATACCTGGGGATCAAACTCGGGTTCTCATGCCTGTGAAAGCTAAGCACCTTATTGCCAGAGTGATGTCCCCATTTCTTGTTTCATCTTTTAGTTAAAAAATTGCCCCTTACTTTATTAAGAAAATGATAGATTCTCTTCATTTTTCAACCACTCTTATTTGTACATCTAGCTACTCCATGCACATGTCCTTTGTTAACTCTAGGGGTGAGGCCCCTCTTTCTTATTCAAGGCAGTCCATATTCATGTACTTCATCCTATTCCCCGGGACATTTAAGGAACATTTAATATCAACCCAGGCTTCGCACTTCTATCTTCATCTGATGTTGCAACTTTTCAACTTAGAGTTAATCCTTCTCTGATAACAGTTAGTTCCCAGGCATCAATCTCTCTTCATCTGTATTGCAGTCCTCATCCGTTAACTTTTATCTGAGTTAAGAAAAGGCTTACTGTTTCCATGAATGCAATAAGGATATGAGCAATGCATTGCTTCCTGGATCATACAGTTTCAACAAGGAGAGCATTTTCTCTCACTCAATGCTTAGATGGGAGGATACAATCAACAGATCTCAAGAGACAATGCACATTAACCACATCATGAGCAAATTTCCTTATCACTAGTCTACTTCCTCAGAATGCAAACATAGGAAGAAAATAACATTTAAAAAACTTTGTTGTATGAGTAATCAGCAGAAAGTGACTTGATCAAAAGAACAGGGATGCACAACTTGTCAGAGAGGGTAGCTGCAGTAAGTAGCACAGGGTTCAAAACTCCAAGGCTGAAAAGGTATGGTGTTGTGGCAGGTAATCTGGGGGGCGGGGAGGTTCTAGAGGATGCAGCTTGTTGTGGGTTGGCCTGATGCCCTTTGTATTCTGATGTTAATTCTATTCTGATGTTAATTCTGCTTCTTCAAGAGGAGTTACCACTAAAGAGCAGTGATCCTGTACTCAGGTGAACTCATGTGAATCTTCTCCCCATTTTACCTGATGAGTAAAAGCTAGAGCCTGTGATTGGGCAGTAAAAGGGAAAGGTGGGACTAGAGGTTTAAGAGTGGTATCAGGTAAAGAGACAGAAGAGGACTAGGGGGAGGGAAAGAGAACAGAGGAAGAGAGAGAGGAACCATGTGGCCAGGAGAAACCACAAGTAACAAGGGGTCTTAAAGTTGGAGAATAAGTTAGTATAGTGTTAGGTCTGCCCAATATAGGCATATATCTTAAGTTATAATAACTGGATTGTGTGTTTTATATGGGCTTATTGGGGTTGGAAATTCCAGCAACTGCTGGAATTCTGAGAGAAAATATCCCACTGTATCATATAGTTCTCTATGTCTGTTTAATCCTTACCACTGTGTTGACTTTCAAATCCAGGAAGATGGGAGTTCAGTTTAAATTCCCACATGTGCACCTTGGGAAGACATCTTGTTTACGAATGGAGCAACCCAATTTCTCACACTGCAAAGCATACAAAAATTGGAATCAAACAAATCTATATAATATCTCCAGATGTGGTCTTGGACTTCAGGTTGGATGCTCTGTTGTCCCTAGAGTACCCAGAGCCTACCCTAGTGATTATTATGCTTTATATGACTTTGTGAATTGAGGACTCAGAATACTGATTGGAAGAATAGAAGATTAAGGTTATTGGATAAATGCCTGTTACACTGAGGTGCAGGCATGTTACATTGAACGTTCCATGGAGGTGCAGAAGTGTGTATTGTTCCCTCATCCTAATACCTCTCTGTCACCACTGTCTTGGGTTTGGTGCTTAATCTATGCTGTTGTGACCTTTGTTTCTACTTGTTGATACTTGAGAAGTTGTCTGCTGAGAAAGAACCCTTGCATGGAATTGTATGCTGTAATGGTCCATGATACTCTGTTATGGACTCATGAGCTGTAGATGTAACTTTTATGCAGTGATGATACCTGATAAATAGCCTGTGTACATCAAACTTCCTCTCTTTGCCCTTAAAAGAACCTTTAAAAAAATCCTCTGTAACTGGATGCCAACTTGTTGCTATTGGAATCTTTGTCACCTGAGCTGTGTATGTATATAAATGCCATTGCTCTTCCTAGAATCTTTTAGGGTGATAACTTATACAAGTTAGCATCTTGTTATCTTAGACACTTTGAGACAGTGCTTTATGAGTTCTTCCTCTCTTATGAATTACTTCAATGAATGGTTGAACTGCTATATCTTACTGAAAGTCTATCAACTCAGCCTGTTTCTGAGTGTCTAACATATTGTCTTTAGCCTTCAGTACAAGTTATTTTGTACCACAAATTGCTGCTTTTGTATGTATGTATTGCACTTCCAAAAGAAATATTAACTACTCATGGTGACAGCGACAGTGTAGATTTAAAAATATTGGTGCCTTTTGAATAAAAAATTAAAACTGGCTTGTTTTCACTGAGGACAATTTCAGCCAGCATTAGTCACAGTCAATTGAACCGACAATTAGATCTTGATGGCAACAAGCCAATGTTTATCAGAGCTCATTGTAGAAATTATGGTCCTCTCAAAATTTTCCTTCATCAGTCCATTCAGTTAATGGAAATTTAATTCACAATGAAATGATGGTCCTTCCATTTTTTTAGTATTTTATGGTAATTACCAGGTTTATCTTAACTTAAACAAGATACACATTAACTATGAGTTGCAATTTTTTCTCTTAGGGCACTGATAGTGATCTGACAACTCTATCCTGAGAAGACAAAGACCAATTCTTTTCATTTACTGAGGGAGACAATTATCAAAATGGAATGAGGAAATGGATTGGCACATCCAACAGCAAACTTCATGAAAACATAATATGATTGTGTCTGTCATTATACAGGTTTCATTTCCTGCTGGAGCAGGCTTGCATGCATTTGTTTTCCTTGCCTTGGGACAGAAAACATGGAGGTGATTTCTGATAAAGCACATGGATAAGAATTAAACTTAAACTGTGGGATCTCAGTAGCCAGACTACTTGAGCTGAACTCAGAGGCAAAAACATGTTCTTGCAGAGTTTAGACGCTACTGGGAAGAGCAGAACGAAGTTTAAGGGGGGTTCGGCTAGTTGACAGTGTCTGCCCCTTGATGGGGAGGGTGGTGATTCCAGCTGATTTCAGATTTTGTTCAGAAAATTGTGCTCATCCATCTATCTGCTTTGGAGTCAGGGGGATGGTTGAAATTCTCCATTTCATGCTTATCTTATGTATATCTACAGGTGTCATGTATGTATTCATGTATCCATCCATCTATCTATTTATCTATCCATCCATCATCTATTTATCTATCTGTGGATTGATTGATTAAGTGATTCATCTACTTATCTTTTCTCTCTCTTTTTTTCTCTCTCTCTCCACAAATCTGATCTTTTGTCATGAAAATTAACTCATATACTTATATAGCCATATAGTCTGCTTTCTGAAACCCATAAAGAAAGCCAGTGGGAGAAATTAGATTGGCTCTGAAGGCCAAAGAAGCCAATAAAGTGACCCCCAAGTCCCAGGTCTTTTAATAGTGGTTCTGGGAACTGAGTGCCCCAGTGTTCAAAAGCAGGAGATTAATGTCCTGGTTTCAAAAGAGAAGACATTGTCTTTTCCTCCCATTTCCTTTGATCTGGGCTTTCAGCAGATTGTATTATGTCATTCACATTGGGGGATATGAATGTTTGTTGCTAATTGACCAAATTGTGTCCAATAAGTTACCTGACTGTACCTTAATCCATTCCAGTTAGAAGGAGGGTAGCCATCCTCACCAGGGTTCCTTCCTGAGCTGCAATAGGAAGACTTGCATTCTTGAGCAACTGTTACAGACCCTTTTGTTTTAAACACTTCTGTGTTAAGCAGCAATTTTAATAAGATATTCCAAATTGTTTAGAAATTAAAGAAAAGTGCAGCAAAATTAAGTTGATTTAAGTTATTATATGTCATTTTTAGGACGAGTATGTGGTTTAGGCTTTTACATGGAAAATTACAATAATGAAAATGGACTTCAGAGAACAGTAGCACAGTACTGCTTTTTTACAGCATATTTTGAAGAAAAGTTTTCTTATGCAGAGTGAAGCAAAGAACAAATGGATATTTGGGTTTGATGGCTGGTTGCTGGTTGTGCACTATTATTACACTGTACAGAAGAGTGTGTTGGTGATGAGTCCAGTTGTAGTTCTATGACTCTGTAGCAGTCCAACTTTTAGGGGTTGGAGGACCTGAATCTGCAGAAATAAGACTCCATAATAGTGAGGTGTCAAGAACAGTGATGTGTCTCAGGATGAGAAATAAGGAAGAAAAATGGCAATAGCTGTGAGCAGGAGATCCTGAATAAGCTGATGACTTACACCAAGCAAGTTTATTAAGAAGTACAGCATCATATATACTATTTGATTATTATATCATTTTAGGACAGGGTATATGGTTTAGGCTTTTACATGGAAAGTTACAATGATGAAAATGGACTTCAGAGAGCAGTAGCACAGTTCTGCTTTTTTAAAGCATATTTTGAAGAAAAGTTTTCTTGTGGATGGTAGTAAAGGTTGACAGCTAAGTCAGACATAGTTGGGGAAAAAACAAAAAGAGAAAACAACAACAACAGCAAGAACAACAAAAACCATGCAATGCCTCAGACACAGCTGGCCTAAAAAATTAGCATCCACAGCCCAGAGAGAAGAGTCAAGTCCCCAGAAACTGCAGTGCTGATTTCTTTGAGACTCTTGCTCCAGTCATAGACCAGCTTTGGAAAATCTACTCCTGGACAAGGACACACAACTAAAGCTCTATTTGTCTTTCCATCAGGTCTTCTGAGAAAGTTTTGTGTTAGTCTGGTTCCCCAAAGTTGTTGGAGAGAAACTCCTGTGCAGCTGATATCAAAACAGATCCACACTTCTCATGGGCTAAGTATTTATAATCATTACCCTTTCTCCCAGTGGGCTCATACTAAAGGTAGTGTTTTGTTAACAGCACAAATGGTACGGATTTTTGTTACTCATGTTTTCTTATAAACCTTGAGTCATCCAAGAATGAGGGACATGAAGATCATGTCATGGAATTTGAATGATTCACGTTTTGTGAGTAATCTCCCTTTATAATTCTTATAGCTTAGTATTGCCATAAATCAGGAAGTCTTCCTGAAGTTACTTCAGATAACTATATACCTGCTGAGAAAATGTCTCCCAGTGCTTTATCTTGATTTCTTTTAATAACCAGTCATTGTTTTAATTCCCCACCCACCCCAGTATATTTAATCTAACATAAATCCCAAGACTACAACAAAGCACAATGCTGCTAAATGGATCCCTAAGTTCTTTTCTTTATACAGATAGAATAGGAGATCTCGCAACCATCATTAGAGAAACTTCCGTTTATAACAGATGGCAATTAATTCAGCTAGGCACACTTGGTTCTTGTGCAGCTCTAAATTGGACACCTGTATCACACCTTCTTCACAAGGCTCAGAGAGCATCTTGGAAAAAGGGCTAGAAAGATTGGAGAGAATCAGAGGGAGGAAGTATCTGGAGCAAGATATCATTTTCAGGACATGATAGAGCCATGACACTCATAAAGTCACAGTAGCTGTGGCTGTGTAGATACTGTGCAAGATAAAGACAGCTAAGATCTCTTGAAATGGGAAGGGGCTCATGAGTTCACTCCCTAGATTAGAGGCTGTTGACAGTTGATGGCTGCTGAAGAAGAGAGAATCAGTTTTCTTAAGGGAAGTAGTCCTTGAAAGTCTATTCATGCCATTCATTAAATGGTATTACACCTATGTTCATACATGCTACTATAGATTTTTACAAAAGAGAGAGGACATGAAGTTGCAAGGAAAGAGTTACAGAGGGTACAGAGGAGGAATTGCAGGTAGGTTTGCACAAAATGTATTTTATGCATGTATAAAAAAACTCAACAAAAATAGATAAAAGGAATACAAAAATAGTACTAAGCATTTTTTATACATAGGCAGTGGTTTGAAATATATATATATATATAATTAAAATATATATGTAAAATTCTCAGCAAATATTTGTATTTATTTAGAGACTTACTTGACATATTTAATAAAGCAATAAAGAGAGGTAACATTCTTTTCATATGTAAAAATCTAGCAGTGGTGTCAGGGTTGGTTGATATCAAGGTTAATGTGTGCCATGGACTGGGGTTTCTTACGGGGTCCCTTGTTCCGAGGGACAATGGGTTCTGGCCAGGTGTGCACGGGATTCGGCTTTGACAAACAAACTCGACACGAGTGGCGTAAGGTCTGAGTGTATTTCTCAAAAATGACATGAGGCTTTTACAATCATTGCAAAAGAGAGAAATGAAAAATCTGGCAGCTCAGTAGTCGAGGTACATCTGAGGCCATCTAAAACACACTGGATTTAAAACATCAGCCATCTCCTCTGGACTGGCGCAACACCCCCCCCCCCCAGGCTCCGAGCATGTTTGGGCCGCATGGGCCTGGCCAGAGTCCCTGGGGTCTGCGGGTGCTCCAGCCAGGAGGGTAGAAGCTCGAATCTCGAATCCTCAATGCTGAATGCTTGAATCTCGAATGTTCAATCTCTTGAATCTTGACTGGTGCTGAACCCCCAGGGCCCAAGCGCTCTAGGTCCAGGGGGCTACAGACTGCATAGATCTAAGTCCTAGTCCACCTAAGTTCTGGTTCTAGTCAAGTGCGAGCGAGTCCGAATGCTGAATGCCGACTGCCTGCTGCTCAATGCTCTATGCTGTCTCTTTCTGTAAGCTTTAATGCCCTACCCACAAGCTGGAGGCAATTAGTTAGTATGGCTTAACATTCCAAGCCAGGGTTTAATGCCCTACCCACAATGTTGGAGGCAATTAGTTTGGATGGCTTAACATTCCAAGCCAGGCTTTGACTAGGACATTGGAACATTGGTGAAGGTCAGGGAGCAATGTTCAAATTTTCTTTTTCTAGCTGTTAAGAAATGATATCTTGGTGGACCCCTAGCACACAAGTACAAGGACATATCTGGGCTACCTCTGAGTTTGGGGTGCCAGGCGACAATGTGGAGGCAGGAGACTGACTTTCCTTGAAGTTTATGCCTCAAATACCGCCGTCACTCAAAGTGTGCGTGGCAAATGTGATGTCAAAATAAGGCACTGATGGGTCAGAGGTGAACAACATGAGAAGTCGAAGATACCTTACTCAAGCACTTAGATACAAAATTCAGTCAATGACTTATGTGGTGGGCTGAAGGAGAATGGCCCCCATAAACTCATTTACTTGAGCACTCAGTTGGTGGAATGGCTTGGGAAGGATTAGGAAGTATGGCTTTGTTGGAGGGAATGTGTCACTTGGGGTGGACTTTGAGGTCTCAAAGGCCCTGCCAGCCATTACCAATCATCTCTCTCTGCCTAGTGATTGTGTCTCAAGACGCAATCTCATATCTACTGCTTCAGCATCATGGCTGCCTGCCTGCCTGCCTGCCTGCCTGCCTGCCTGCCTGCCTGCCTGCCTGCCTGCCTGTTTCCTTGCTTGTTACCATGGTGGTAATAGACTCATTCTCTGGAACTATGAGATCTCAAATTAAATGCTTTATACTACAGGTGGCCTTGGTCATAGAGCTTTGTCACAGTAATAGAGAAGTAACTAGGATAAGTTAGTACAGGCTAGCTCATATAGAGGTGGGAGTAATCTCTTCACTGAATTCCTGTAAAAGTATATCTTGTGACAAATTCAAATCTTATCCGTATAATTTCTAACTTATTGATATTGTTTTCTCCTCCATGAAAGTAAATATTTTGTTCCCTGAACACTATAATATAGTTTTGAAACTCTTAATAGGGATTTATATTGAACCTTTGCTAAATATCTAAAGCTCTTTAGTTCGACCCACTTTGACATTGAGAAGGGATTTGTCACTAAGCTTATGTTTTGTTTTAATAAACGAAACAAATCTCATTTGAATGTCTTTTAAATTTAATCTTGAAATCTGTCTTACAATAAGGTTAGACTCTGTTTTCAGACTGTGAAAACCATTAAAATTATCTTAGTTCAGTAAATTACCATAAGCATGTCCTTTGAGGGGGGTAATAAGCAATCATTAACAATGTGTATTTTGATATTCTAAAATGTTATATCATTTTGTTTTTCCAACAGTAGTTCAGGGTTTTGTTTGTTCTTTATTGTTTTGTTCACTTTGTTTTTGATCATACAGAATATGTTGCATTAGATAATACTTAAAATAAATTTACAGCTAAAGGACACTTATTGTGATGAAGTTTGTGGTTGTGGGGTAAAACGTTAATGCTGTGATTCAGTAGTCTCAGAATTCCTCTTCCCCCTCCTTCTCTCTCTTTCTCCCTCTATCCCTGTTCTCTACTGCCTCTTTCTTCTCTCCACCCTGTTCTCCTTCCTTTATTTTTATTGGATATTTTATTTATTTATATTTCAAATATTATTCCCCTTTCTGGGGGAATAATATTTCTGGGTTTCCTCCCCCTGAAAATCCTTTATCCCATCCTCCCTCTTCCTGCTTCCAAACCTACCTACCCACATACCCACTCCCACCTCCCTGCCCTGGCATTCCCCTACACTGGGGCATCAAGCCTTCCCAGGACAAAGAACCTCTCCTCCCACTGATGTCCAACAAGGCCATCCTTTGCTACATATGTGGCTGAAGCCATGGGTCCCTCCATGTGTACTCTTCGGTTGGTGGTTTAGTCCCTGGGAGCTCTGGTTGATTGACATTGTTGTTCTTCCTATGGGGTTGCAAACCCCTGAATTCAGCTCCTTTAGTCCTTTCTCGAACTCCTCCATTGGGGACCTAGTGCCCAGCCCAATGGTTGTCTGCGAGCATCCACCTCTGTGCTTGCCAGGCTCTGACAGAGCCTCTCAGGAGACAGCTGTATTGGGCTCCTGTCAGCAAGCACTTCTTGGCATCTGCAATAGTGTCTGGGTTTGGTGTCTGTATATGGGATGGATCCCCAGATGAGGCAGTCTCTGGATGGCCTTTCCTTTCTTCTTTTGTACAGCCTCACAGTTCTATTTGAGAGCTGATCCTCCCTTCATTGCCCCATGTCCTTTCACAGATAACTTAGGCAGATTGGAAATACTCCTTTAAGCTGGACACACTTTCTGCATTACCTGAGGATGAGTGAGCAAGCCAGAACTGAATGGCGCAAGGTTTTCTCTGCTCAATCTGCATTACTTGCTTCTCCATTTAAGGAAAACTGCTGAATCCATTCCTTGGATTTCTGCAGCTCCAAAGCCTCCATTCTTTCTCAAACATATGCTGAAGATCTGAAGGGAAAACCCCTTGATATTTTAGAATCTACAGATTTTTCTAACAGACCCTGTCCCTCTTGCCCCAAGAATGAGTTCATTATTTTATCCATTCATTTAAAATTTGTCATTTTCTTCTAATGCCAATAAAAATTGCTTCCATATTAATGTAGAATTTGAAATAAATATTTTCCTGAAAGTTAAATTAGCTTCACATATGTGTGTATATAAACATACACATATATATGTTGCAGCATTTTCTCTGTCCAATCACATTAGGGCAGTAACAGGCCTGTGATTGGACAGGAATAGAGAGATAGAGCTAGAAGTTAAGGAGAAAAATGGGCAGAGAGCAAGAAGGGGCAGAGGATCATCATGGAGGCAGAGGAAGGTGATGATTCAGGCCCCACGTGGTTATAACAACCATGTTAAGGTTTTTACAAGATTAGGATAATTGGGATAAAATATCATCTTTATCATTTGGCTCTGAAATTATTGTATTGGCATCTTATAAATTGTGATCTTATTATCATATAAACCTAATTAGATAATTAAGCCTTAAGAGGCATGCTTTACTGGGTACTAGGTGCTAGATGAATGATTGTGGGGGTGTGTAAAGCATTGCATGTGAGAGAGATAATGCCACTAGCCGGGAGACAAATAGCAAGAGCCCACAGAGATATAGTGTTGTGGCCAGACAATACCGGCAATACAACATGGTCCGGTGGGAAAGAGAGTTTGTGGGGTGGATTCATTTTTTTAATATTCTCACAACATATATACATTATATGCATAGACACATTGCATAACATAGATATGCATATAATGTAGGGTAATGTAAAGTAAGTAACTGTGTGACTATGATATCTACTGGAGAATATATGCATAATGTATTGATAAAACTCAGATTCTGTCAAATGCTGCTTGTGCATAGAAGACAGAAAAAGCCCTGTGCTGTCTATGAAGGAAACCTCATCAAGTTACCTAAGCTCATTGAACCCTGTGCATTTGTCTGTAAACTGGGCCCACAAAAATATTTTCCTTGAACCACAATAGTGTCAAGTAGAAAACAGGAGGTGATAAAGTATAATTAAAGTTGTAATAACTAAGTTAATTTGAATTATTGTTTCTTTACCTTTCATATATCATATTGAACTCAGTAACTTATGTGACAGATGGTCATGTGCAAGAGTCATAATGCATGTATTACGATGATGTTGATTTACTAAATTCCCACCAGACACCAGATACTATACTTACAACTATGGGATACTAATCTATTATTGCGATCTAGTGTAGGAGACAGATACATAACAAAAGGTGTGAAGATAGTAGTTTTACGTGTACAAAGGGGAACAGGGAAGGAATCACTAAGCTAATCCCAGATCGTCTCATAGGAAAAGAATAAGGCGACTTGTAAAATAAGTAAGCCTGACAACTGTTAATTATCTAATGTCAAGTGGTCAATCCTGCAACCACATATGTACAAGCAACACTGAACAGACTCAGCAGACTGTATTTGTATCTTTATTCATTTACACATATGTTGGGAGCCATTTTTACCTGCTTCTGGGAAAGCCTTCCTGTCAGGCAGAGTCAGGGCAGGTCATTATCTGCTGGCAGATTTGCTGAACTGTTGACACGGGAAATGATAAGCGGGGATACACTTGAAGTTCAAGGTGAGGAGCTGAATGTGATGGAAGTATCAGGGAGGTCTCCACATGGGAACAGACATCCTATGTATGTCAGCCATTGTCTCTGGTAGCTTGTGACTTTGTTTCCCACAGTACTCTAAAGTACATAAAGCCTATGAGAAATGCATTCAGACTGGTGTGGTATAGACCTGAAGCCCTCCTGATCTCTAACTTTGGTGCCTTAGCCTTCTTTTCTGTCTTTCCTATAAGCATCCTTAAATTGCCCTGTCCCCCAACCCCAGAGGACTGTTTGACTTTGCACAGTCAGGGCCAGTGCACATATATGTAGCAACAGTAAAGAAATAGAATCCATGGATCTGAAAACGGAGATGGGGTGAGAGGAACTGAGAGAGGAGAGAGGAAAATGATGTAATATTTTAATTAAAAATAAATTTTAAATAAAGAACAAAGTAGATTGGCAATGCTATTTTGCTATTAAATTATAGAATCCAAGCAAACAGAAATGACATTGACACTAGTGTCAGTTAACTAAATATTACAAAGAGCACACTGAAGGCATATTTAAATGGCACTTCTAATGTTCACAAGTTGCCCCTCTCTAGACACTGTCCAAAAGGCCAGTAGCTCTGCCTTGAGCCTTTTCCTCAGCACTTGGTTTTGTTCATTGTCAAAATGTTCCAAGAGGAATGTCCCAGGTTGACAAGACCAACTTTATAGCCCGTAAGCCTTTCAACCTGTCTGCAGCAAGAACTGTTCTTTCTACCCTTGACAGAAGCAGACAACAAAGGATGCCGACTATGTGGTACGATTATGTGACAAAGCAATGCAGATATCTAATTGGTGATTTCAAACCCTGTGAGACCAAGGTGTTCACCTGTAACTGACCTGGGGACCTCTCCTGTGTTTGGCAACTCCTAGCCCAGAGAAACATTTATGCTGCACAGCACTAAATATTTAAGCATCGTGTGTGGTGATGCTATCAATTATTATATGGTCTTATGTATTAAAATTACTGACTTCTTTGGGGAAGATCCATTCTTATTCACTCATAGTCAAATATACAGATATTTAGAAATGATAAATTTGATATGAATAAAGTTTGTGATGTCCATGTAATGGGGAAAATAATAAAGCTCATTTTCACAACAATTGTTACCATTATACCCTTTACCTTTCCCCAGTATCTGATTATGTATTGGCCTGGCTTCTACTCTACCTATTATTTATAGGATATTACATCATTATTGCCATATATATTGTTTCCTTGACATTATTATAAAAGAATTGATCTTGGATTTTTTATGTTCCTGATTATGGACTATTATATCTGTATCTTTGCAAAGAGTAAAAGTCTCAGAAATTTAATACAGTGCCATATTGTTGAAATTCAAAGATAATTCTGGAATATATTTGGACAGTTTTATTTATAATTCTACATTTAAAACAGTATAATATCAGAAAAACAATACTCTTTCTTATTGTTGCAAGTTTCTTTGAAAATTGCTGAAGGCCATCCTGAGTACTTTATGTGGTCAACCCACTCTCCTCTGTATTCAACCTGCTATCTCCAAAACTTATATTATCAGAAAACCTCCAGTAGAAAGACAGGACATCAAGTGGAGGGATGGGGTTGCGATCCAACAGTCAAAAACTCTGACCCAGAATTGTTCCTGTCTGATAGAACCGTATGGTCAAAACTGGAGAAGAGCCTGAGGGAAAGTAGGTCTAAGTGACAGGCTCAAATTGGGATCCAGCTCAAGGGGAGGCTCTAAGGCCCGACACTATTACTGATACTATGGTGTGCTTACAAACAGGAGCCTAGCATGACTGCCTCCAAAAGGCCCAACAAGCTGCTGAAAGAGTCAGATGCAGTTTTTTTTCACCCAACCAGTGGACAGAAGCTGGTGATTCCTGTGGTTGAATTAAGAAAAAGCTGGAAGAACCTGAAGAGAAGGGTGACTCTATAGGAAAACCAGCAGTCTCAACTAACCTGAACTCCTGAGATTGCTCTGATACTGAGCTACCAACCAGGCAGCATATGAGGCCCCCTACACATATACACCAGAGGACTCAGTGAGAGAAGATGCACCTAACCCTCAAGAAACTTGAAGCCCTAGAGAGTGAGGAGATCTTGTGGGGTGGGGCTGGGAGTGGAGGTGAGGACATACACTTGGATATAGAGGTGTTTGGTGGGTGGGAGGAGGTATGGGATGCAGAACAGTCAGAGGGCAGACTGGGAGGGGCTAAAGACTGAACTGTAAAAGAAAATTAAAGAATAAAAAAAAACTATAAAAATATGGATAAGAAAGAAAAATGTTAGCTTCCTCACAGGAAAATTTATAATTATTTTTCCTTCTAAGAAAGCTTAGATTGTTGCTCAAGCTTTCTGCTAAGATTAAGTTTAAGTGTGGCAGCATTTTTTTTTTTTTTTTGGTATTTAAATGAAATATGTGGTAACTCCTCAAATACAGCGGGCAGAGCAATAATTGATTGGCATTATTATTGGTTTATTTTTACATTTTTGAATGGCAGTATGGATGTGTGCTCATCCTTTGTTTTGTTTCTATTATCATCTATACCTTCATGTTTATCTTTGTCCTTACCCAGGGACAGTGCTCCAAGTAGACATCAATGCAGGGAAGGACCCTAGATGCAGGTAATGGTTGTCCTCAGTGGAAGTTTCCGTCACTGGATCACTTCATATCTGTTTGTTGCAGTGGTCCCAGCAGCAGACTATGCACTAGACTTGGAGGGGTTGTGCTATCTTCTCAAGCTGATGTGCATGCTATTGTTATCTGTATGCCTCCTTAATGAGAAAGGAACATTATGCTGTGTCCTATGTTTCTTCCTTTGTCATTGAATAGTCATGATTTGAGACCTCTTAAACTTTTGGTCCTAAGGGCCATCAAGATGGCTCAGAGACTAAAGAAGCTTGGCTCAAATTCAAACATGACTTTGATCCCAGGCCCTATGGTAGGAGTGAACCAACTCAATCTATTGTCTGAGTTACACACACATTCCTCTGCATGGATGTGTCCTACCAATATTAAATAAAATGATAATAAAAAGTGGAAGTTTAAAGAATAGGATTAAACTTGTACATTCTAGAGTAACCACATGAAGGAAAATTATTTCTAAGCTATATTGTTGAACAATATCCTTGATGCTTCACAAGGAAAGCTCTGCATGGGGTTAACATTTTAAGTGATAAACTTTAGGTAAACTAGATGGCCCTTCATAGCTTGAGTGGCTCTCATTTGTTTTCTTGAACACGTAGGAAGAAGTGAGTAGCATTCTCCAAGCTAAAGGAAATTTGCAACAGACAGCCATTAGATTTGAATGCAATGCTGACATGACCTCAGACCTTCAGTGTGATGACACTGACCTATTTTGTAGATTTTAGCTTTCCAGTCTCCAAAAACATGTTAGTGAATTTATGAGAATAAATCCTCCTCAGTCCATACATGGACAGCCTTCTGACTTGTCTCTCTGGAGAAATCTAACACAGTCAGTAACATAAGGGCCATCTTACATGCTCAGAATCTGTTGGTAGGATCTTCAGCCAGATACTATCTAACCTATCAGTCTTATTGATGTTATAGCCTTGATATAGAACCTCAGAGACAAGGGTGTTGTAGGAGCAAGGAAAAAGACAAACTTTTGGTTATAACGGCTTATCCATGGGGACATTCTGTTTCTTCTGGAATTGGTGGATTTGGTAGGTTATAAGTAGAGTGAACATCAAGATGGAAAAAATTTTCTGTGATATGTCTACATCCTTAAATTTTGCCAAAATGCCAACATGCTTTAAGCAATTCATCCAATCCGAGAACAGTGAAAAGAGCTTGTTTTATAGAAGACTAATGTCTTGAATTGGCCATCCTAGAGCAGAGGACTGACCTCGCTCTATTCTGCTTTCTGCCCCTGCAGCAACAGAAGAACCCGAACCATTGCTGAGTCTTTAAAGAGGAGTTTAAGGTTCTAGACCCATGAGTTTCAGGCAGCAGTGGTTGCAATATAAAAGCTCAGGCTGCTGTAGCTCATGGGGTTGTTAGGGCTGCCAGGTGTACAGAGCCCTCAGGACCCCACTTGCTGGAGTCTGGCATGTATGGAATGCAGCAGTGGGGTCTATCCATCTTCTCTGTATCTATCACCATTCAGACAAAGCAGGGGGCTTTGTACCCAGAGTCTTCTTTCTTTCACCCAGTTTCCATTGATGCTGCTGAAAGTTCAATTCTCCCACATTCTTCTCGGTTTATCAAAGTTGTTTGGGAATTTACTCTCAAATTTTGGTGAAAAATAACAGTGTCACTTATGACCCCTCTGTCCCAGATCTTTTGTGAGTTCTTTATTTCTCTGTTTTATTCCATAAAATTATGGAGTAGGACCCTCAACATATGGCTCACTCCTTTACCAGAGCTTTTCATATTTCTGGTAAACTCAGAAAAATTGTCTTTCCTCAAACTGATCAATATTAGAGATACTTATTATTTTCTATGGTCGAACTAAACCCATAATTTGTTATTTAATTCAGGTACTAATATAAATGCGGATTTAATTTTGTGATTTAACTGCACAACAGACAGTCTCAACTGTAGGTAAGCAGAACTGACTTCAGATACAGCACTTCTGTCAGAAAAAAAAATTCAAAAAAGCCAAAAATCTCAATAGCTGCAACTGCATCTCTGTTCCATGGTCTCATACCATTGTGTCTCTCTTCAAAGTGAAAATTCATCAACTTCTCTGCTTTCTAGGACACTAAAATATGGAATGGAACGTATGAGCTTGTGATTAAAAAGACTTGGTGCCATGCACATAACACAACTGACCAATGCCAACCTTGTAAACACAATAAAGCACTCTGAGTGTTAAATCAAGACTGTAAGAAACATATGTAGATCAGTGATGTTACTGAACAATGAGTCCCCTATGGCTTGCTTTTACAAAGAAAGTACACTGAAAGATAGCTATATCTATTTCATCTTCACATCACAAAGGCTGAATTAAACAGCTGAAATAGAAACTAAGATGCTCATAAGATGGCCCGAGTGCTTAAGCTCAAATTTTCTAATCTTTACTCAACATAAAAAAAAAAAAAAAATGACTCTTTGAATTGTAAGCACCATTAATGTGGATAAATGAAAGAACTGGGCTAGAGAGACCATCATGTTGGTCAAGAGTGCTGGTTTTTCTTCCAGAGGCCCCATGTTTGATTCCTAGCACTCATAAGTTGGCTCACAACCACCTGTCATTCCAATTACACAGGACCCAATACCCTCTAGTGGCTTCTGTGGGAATTGCACACACACACACACAGTACACAGGTATACATACTGGCAAAATACTGATGCACCTAAAACTAAAAATACATCTATAAATTAAATTAAAATAAAATATAAATTAAAATAGCAAGAACAACTCACTGGGTAAACTGGATAAAATCAGAAGATAGATAAATGAAAAGAAAAATGGAAGAAATTTCAAAAAAAAGTGGCATAAGAATGAGAAACAGAGGAATAGAAGACAGTAATTACATAATTGTTATAGGTGGTGGCATAGTGAATTGTGTTGTAGATCCATAAAACCATCATGTCTACACTAGAGAGTTTCTGTTTCTAGTCTAAGCACAGAGCCTTGAAAATAAACTCTCCAAGGTTTTTGTTTGTTTTGCTTTGCTTTTTTAGTAGAACCTGGAAATACTGACCAACAAATGATGTTCCATTACTTTTTCTTCAACACTGCATGGATTTTTTTATCCAACAAGTTGTAGGGTTTACCTGAGAAATCATTTGCAAATATCCCTACTGAGATTTTCTTTTTGTAGCTAGTACATCCCTCTTTAAATATTACTTTCCTCCTTTATTTTTTTTCTGAAAAGTAAACTAAGCAGTAATCATTCCCTCACAGCTTGATTCTCCATAAAATGCTAGACTCTTACCAGTTCTTAGAAACAGTTGTAAATTTGACTTCAGAATCCAATGTGACCTTAATAGCAACTCCACAGGAAGCGGGTTCAATTGGAACTGAGAATGTAGTTTCTGAATCTGAACATGGATTCTTAGTTTAGTTTTGTCCCTAGGAAAAGGGAAAACATTTTGAGTGTATTGAAAAGAAAGTATTTATGTAAATGGGAACAAAGCAGGCATTGATTCTTAACAGCCTTGTGAGATATGGTCACCTCGAGAAGTGATTTTCAGAGGATTAATTTTCCTGAAATGTAATTTTGTTAATGGACTTTGTTACATAAATTAGAGAGGATAATGGAAAGAAGCAGAGGGATGAGGTCAAAGGTCGTGTTGATTGTGGGCTATTCATTGACTTTAGGCGAATTACAGGTGCTTTCTTATCAGTTAAATTGCATTCGTTATGCCAGATTTTTATCAAGAGTTTGCAAAAACAGTGAATAATACAATTGATAAAAGCAGTCATTACAGAGTTTAACACATAAAGCATCATAATAGCTGTATTATATTATTTGACATATTGTGTAGGTCTCTGCAGCTGAGCTAGTTGCCTCAAAGAAGTCTGAATGGAGCCTTCATTGACACCTGATCTAAGAAGAAATGGCACCCACAGCTTTTGTATTATGGAGGAGTTTTATACTGTAGAGTAGATGGAGTCAGATTTCCCCTGCCATGAAGGAGCAGAAAACAAGTCAAAATGTCTGCGGTAACTTTCTAGCAAACAGGCACCTGGGTGGTCAGGAGTAAGGTCCTTAAGAGTAAGGGAACAGGAGAAAGTCTGTACTCACTGGGACACAGAGGTCGTGAATTCTTGGCAGATCTTAGGGACATGTTCAGTCAGAGAAATGAGGGTCAAAATTCTAGTCGCCTGAGAGAGATTTTCAGGGAAGAGTATTGAAGATAAAGATGGAATTATTCAGCATTCAACAAAACTTTATTGGATGTAGGAAAAAGGAAATTATGGGACAGACACAAATATGAACTCATTCAGATTGTGGCAAGCATACACAAGATCTGCAGAGATTCGGGCAAGATGGAATTCCAGCACTGAGAGAAGGAAGTGGACACAGCATCCCATCCTTATCCAACATGCTGTCTGTAGCTGACAGCAGCTGGCAAAGGGAAAGTTAGTTTTTTCCACTGGAGGGCCATGGGGTTTATCAACCACTCTGCAGGTCCCATTCCCAGGAGTTGTTGGCCAACATGAAAGGTGATTCCTAACCAAGAGTCAATTCCCAAGAGAAACCCTTTAAAGAACTCCTCTTTTTTTTCTGAAACATATATCTGTCTCCTAAAGCTGAGATAGAATGGAGCCTAGACCTATTGCCCTGGTGCCTGCACCTCCTGCCCCATCACTAACCAGCCCGAAACAACCAGGGACTCTGTAGTGGCTCAGACCTTAAGCAATTTCAGGTCTTATGACACTCCACTGCTTTTTAAAGACTCCTAGTCTTAGATCAGCCTCTTTTTCCTTCCTGGACCCTATCACCCTCTCTAGTTACCTCAGTACATCCTTCCTTTCTTCAGGCATTGGGTTTGACCTGGGATGTTCTTTGACTCTACTTGCTGTTACTGATCCTTTCTGCATACATCCAGAGCTCTCTTGCTTTGCCTTTCTCAGCAAGCCCACATCATGGTTAACTGAATGTGTTTCATCACAGGATAACCATGGAACTCTGTGGGTTCAATTCTTGTTTTCCAGAGCCTGCAGCAGAGTGGTGGCACAGAAGGCAGGTGTTGGTGACACAAATGAGTGCTCAGCTTAGGGCAGAAGTCACTCTTGTGTGGGAAGAAGGAAGTTTTATTCTTTCAAGCTTTTAGAAAACATAAAATGTTGCATGTGCATGAGCTGTTAAGGAGGCTTTTTAAGCATCTTCAGACAGTACATGAGAAGATGTCAGTACCGTCAGTACTGATTAGTGCCTACGTGATGGTGATGGGAGTTGTTGCTTTTTTTGTTTTTGTTTTTCGAGGCAGGGTTTCTCTGTGTAGCCCTGGCTGTTCTAGAACTCACTCTGTAGACCAGGCTGGCCTTGAACTCAGAAATCCACCTACATCTGCCTCCTAAGTGCTGGGATTAAAGGTGTGAGCCACCACTGCCCGGTGGAGCTGTTGCTTTTTAATAGTAGTTAATCAATGAAGATGATTCTTCAGAGACTGATTCCTTTACTTACATGGACGATGCTAGACTCTTTCAAGCCCTTCTGCCTGGTGCTGCATCTAGATATTAGTCAATACCCCTTCCTTTCATTCTGCAAATGTTTTTTAAAGTCTTGTCTTTATTAGCTTTAGAACTACCTAGCTGTGATATTTGTTTAACTTGAAATTTTCCTCAATTAAACAATTTAAATGGTGGAAAGAGTATGCATGAAAGATTTAAGGGAAAATAAGACTAGAAGTAGATTTCTAAGAAGTATTTGAACAGAAAGATCTTATATAATACTTCTTATAAGTAATATTTAAATCAAAAAATTGAGAGGACATATTTTAAAAATGGTACTTTCTCCTATGCTCAGAAATAAGAATCACATGGATCTAAAGCTTTAGTGGACCAGATTTGGACCTGGAGTTCTCTGTGATGCAGACTCAAAGGAACCTTGGTGCTACAACTTTGTTTACAAATGAATAATTTGGGTTACTTTGGGATTAAGAACAAGGTAAGAGACTCACTCCATTTCTATTGTAAAGAAGTGAAAATAGCTGCTTCCCCCAGTAGGAGCTTCTTCATGCCCTGCTAATGATATGGACTGATAGACTCAGATCAGGGAAATATCTAGGAGTTCTGGGCCATTTCAATCAAACAGGATGTAGGCCTCAGATGTTTAGTTTTGGTTTGTTGGGTCCTGATGATTTAAATTTTAAATGTTGAAAAGATTTCCCCAAGAAGGTCTTTCTAATTTGTTTTTCATTTTCCTGGTTTTAAGAAACAAAGATTACATGGTTTTCATCAGACGTATACAGGTCAAGATCAACCGGGAAAAGGTCGCTACACTTTTATTCCAGTGGCAAAGATGGTCTGTCCTGAGTTTCATGAAGAATGTTTACACTCAAAGGGTCAATCTCCTTAGGAAGTTTGCTTGCTGTGAAGCAAATTCTAGTGCTGATTGGTCTATGCAAATACTTAATCACCACTCCACTGCATGATTCTCTGGAAATTGAACTGAAATTTTTTCTTACCAACATGGTGTTGCCAGTAGTTCTATTGTGTATCTGAATTTTACATTAAACATTTCAGTTTGTTCCTCTCTCTGAACCTATGAGATCTTTAAAAAGTTATGGCAGCTTATGATTTTATAATGTTGTGTACAACATTTGTACAGAAGGAAAGCATTCACCCAATACATTCCAAAAACTGTCTACATAGAACTCAAGTTTATAAAAACTCTACGGTAAAGATCTCCGATGAATCTAGCTTTAGCTTTTAGAATTTATTTTTCACACACACATACACACACACACGAATACACATGCACAAATATACAATATATAAAAACACACATAAGCACATACATACACATATACATAAACATACATATACACACAAGCATATACACATATATGCAAGCATACACACAAACACATATACACACATATACATCCCAATAATAATACATGCACTCATATGCACAAACACACGCACACAAAAACACACACGCATATGCACATACATCCACACTCTTTTATAGACAAGCTTTCTGAAACACCCCGGAATCTAACATTTACTCTGCATATTTTTTCTTAGTACAATTTCAGATTTACAAAGGAGTTTCAAGGGAAGAAAAAGTTTAATTTTTCCTGAGCCACTAGAAAGGATTCTGCAATCTGATATCCGAACATCTTTGGAAATATGAATGCATTCCCTAAACACAAGGATGTTCTTCACAGAACCACGACACTATAAAAGATAAGGAAAGTAACAATGTTTAGCTCACCCCTCATTATCATGCCTACTCAAGCCTCCCTGTTTTCCTGATGGTGGGGCTGTGGGGGTGCAGGGGGTGCAGGGGAGCTCATTCAGAATCAGACTTTTCCTTTAGTTTGTGGGGGAGCTCATTCAGAATCAAGCTTTTCCTTTAGTCTGGGGTCTCTTTACTCTTTCCATCTGGAATGTTTCCTCAGTCTTTTCCATTAGCGATTGATATTTTTGAAAACTACAGGCTAATTTTTGTTGTTGACATTGCAAAATGTCCACTTTGATTTGCTGTGTGTTTCCCTGAGATTAGACACAGCCTAGACATCTGTGGCCGGGAGATGGAAGCCACGGTGCTCATTGTATGTGAGTAGCATGCATTTCCCTCCAGCCCTCTCTGATACTGTTCCTATTGTTCATTTGCTCTGGGAACTATCACCCTGTCTTCACTAACAGTGAATTAACTCTTTCTTCTACTATTATTAAGGACTGTCTTTGGAATGAGGCACCTATTCTGTTCCTGCTCAAACTTTGTTAATTTAATTATATTTTCATAGATTTTCAAACTGATCATGTTATTTATGCTTGTGCTCAAATTATCCCCAATTTAGCTGCAGGGAGTCATTCAAGTTGGCTTCTCTCATTATTATGTGTCCCCATTATTTTATGAGTACCTCTAAGATATATTCTATAACAGAAAGTACCAGGCTCATCTTGTACTTCTCTGGACAATTCCTAAATTCAAGGATCTTTTTTTCCAGAGAAAAATAACCTGTAGAAATTGAGTCTTGGTGCTCATGTGCTTTAGTGAGAAGGAGGATGCACAGTGATGTTTTCAGTTGGCCTAGCTAGAGATATGTATACATGCATACATGTTGGGATATTTATATTTGTTCTAGATTGTATTTATTCATGGGTTTATTTCTTTCTCATGCCTGTACTCTGTGCTCTGACTTCCCAACTGAACATCTCCCATACAGACACCCTCTTTGCCCCATGATACACAGTAATCTGTGACACACCACATTATCAGGTGGATTCTTCAATCAAGCCTTGTGAATGACCTCTATACAGGCAAAACAGGTTTCTAAACATCATGTCAAACAATTATTATGCCTAGATGCTTCTTATCTTCCACACAAATGAATTTGGAACTTAAATATTTAAGAATGGAAGAGGAAGGGAAGAGGATGTGTCAGTTCAGGTACTCTAAAACAGAAAGAACAAGATAAGATTAAATATAGACAATGTATTATGGGAGTTGGTTATGCATGTGAGAACACTGGGAGGAGCCAAGGCAGGCTGGGAGAATCATCAGATCATGACATCTGCCATAAATGAAAGAGGGAGAAAGAATATCTGATATTATTTTTAGAATCTCATGCAAAAGAAAAAAATGTATCAAGTTTTGTAGAAATTGTCAACTGGAAGTAGCTAAGTCTTGGTTTTTTGAGCTATGGTTATGCTTTCACGTGCTGGTGATGCTCAGTGCTATGGAAACAAGCTTCCCCATAAACCAAATGATGGATTCCAAAAAGCTGTAACTTCTGTGCTAGCCCAAAAGCCATGCAGTTGGAGACCTATGACCCATATTTTCATAGCCATTATCATAAATATTCTATTGTTATAATTTTATTTCTAACTTAAAACCAAGTGTCTTTTGTTCACTGTGACGATTATCTTGACACAGACTAGAGTTCCTTGAAAAGGCAGTCTCAGTAGAGGGATTGCTCAAATTACATTGTCTTAGGGAACATCTATGGGGAAGTCTTGGTTGTTAATTGATATGGGAGGGCTCAGCCCACTGTAGGTGACACTATTTCTTGGGCAGGTGGTCCTGAGATATATAAGAAAGCTATCTAAATATGGGTGTGCAGTCAAGCCAGATAGAAACAGTGTTCCTCCATGGATTTTGCTTCAAGTTTCTTGAGTTCCTTCCCTGACCTCCCTCAATGATTGACTCCATCTGCATCCCCTAAATTGTTTCACTTATATTTTTTGCTTTTTATTACAGCAACAGAAATCAAACTAGAGCAATGTCCAATGTCTGGCTTCTGACAGAGTCAATGACACACTAGTATATCGGACCATTTGGTTTGTAGCATTTGTCACGACAGCTCTAGCAAATTCATGCAGCTTTTCATTTTTTAATCAATTTCATAAACCATTTGTCTAGTGTAATTTCAGGTATTTTAAACCTTCCACAGAAGTGAGTCACATATTCATAGCCATTTCTCTAGGATGCTCCTCTGCTGATTGGCTTCAAGATGGCTTCTGCGTTATTTTTGTCTCTTCACTTCACTTGGTTTTCTGCCTATTTAGGTCCAGCTCTATATTGCAATCCAGATGTGCCCTCCCAGGGAAGCCACAACAGGAAGAGGCACTTCCCACTTGTTTCCCATCTGTCTGGGACAACAACTCCATTTTCTTCCATCTTTACAGGAAAGAGCTGTTAGGATTTTTTTTCCTGATAAAGAGCAAGTCTTGTCCCATTTACTCCATTATAGAGTCTAATATGGAAGAGGTCTTATGATTTGATTTGTTAATTTACTTTGAGTTTCAGTAGCAGGCCTAGATTTATTTTCTAAATTTTATGTGTTTTCAACTAATATAAAGCTTTACAATTTCTTGCTCAAGATGGAGAAGTCTTTTCTTATAATAAAATCATAGTGCCACTAATAGTCATCAAATAGTTAAAGATGCAAAGACAAGTTCAGGACATTAGATATTTTGTGAAATATAATCATAGAAATCCCTTGAAATTTTGTGATTTATTTATCAGTAAAACTGTGATTTTTCTCCAGTTCTCATTCAAATCAAAACAGCTTGATTTAAATGGATTCAGTGGTCTTATTGATTAATATAGTCAATACAATATTTATAATGGTATGTAAATATACAATGAAAATATACAATTTATAACATACAAATATAACATATAACATATATAATATATAAATTATATAATTACAAATATATATAAACATGTGCTATTTGATATATAAATTATAAATACATAAATTATAAATATATTATAAATATAATACATAAATTATAAATATAATATATAATATAATATGATATGATATGATATGCCATTGATTAAATAGTCTCAACTGGAATTATCCCATCATCAAAAATAACCCTGACATTTTAGAGGTTTGGCTCCTTTTTGTCTGGAAATTCCTTGATAGAGGAATTGGTCATACTACATACACAAATTACAGAGATAGGTAAAAGACTACCAATGCTTAGGAAAACAAGGGGAAACATTTTAATGCCTATTTTTCATGTCACAAAACAATAGACTCCAGATAAAACACAAACACATGAATTAAGTAATAGTAAGGAAACAAATTTCAGATTTCTCTTTAGCTGTAACCTGGCTGAAACCCAGTTTTAGTATCTACCATATGCTAACTGTATATGTAACTGTATATGTATACCTGAAATAGAGTAAGCAATATAAATACACTTGCTGGCGCTGTTAAGATGTTGGCAGAAATGATTCACCAGAGATGGAAAAGACAGAAGAACATGAAGAGTGATGCAAAGTGGAGACAGTCAAAAGATATTGACATTGAGGGGAAACTCTAGGTCTGAGGAGAAAATGGTAGTGCACTAGGATGCAATCTGAAGAAAGAATATGCATGTGTGGAAGAAGTAAATTTTCTTGGAGAAAGTGGCTGAGCAAGTTGAAGAACAATATTGTTGCATAAAGGGGCAATCAAGGCATTGAGAGTTCTGTGTGTTGAAAGGATTATCCATACATATATGACAAATCACCACTAACTTTCAAGACCATGGCATCCAGTGTTGGTAGAATCACATGTGAATGTATCTCTATGCTCAGAAATATTTTATTATTTTTTTCCCTCCATCACTTCTGGTTACTTTAATCCTCTTAGAGGAAGATTTATAGGGAGCAGCCTTTTCATCCTGGAAAAAGTGGCATGATATGGAGATATTGTTCATATAAATTTTGGAGAATTGAGCATTAAATGAGAACTGGATATATTCCCCTTCACACTCAGTGATCCTTTCTTAGAGTGGTTTGAGACTGGATGTCTAAATCAAGGGTCCTGTTGCCTCTGAGAACAGCAATCCCTTTAATAACCACTTCCAAAGACCACATTTGAGAATGGTCTTAGAGATAAGTCTGATCCACGGCGAAAAGTCCTGAGGATATTAAAAAGGCAAAACCTTATTTGACTTTAATGCGAACTATTGAAAATTCAGGAAATGTTGCTTTCATTCATGAGTGGCCCACGTAATTCACATTTTGCTTTTATGATACACTCTCTAGCAGATGTTTATTTTCTACCTTACAGGATGAAAGACACACGTAATATTTCAAAAATAGTCCTCATGGAACCTTAAAGGAAAAGCACAGAGTGAATCACACTGTTGGTCTGTTCTTCATGGCGTTCCTGACTCGATTTTGTTATGGAGAGAAAGGCCTGTCTCTGACTGGATTCTGTACCTTTATTTCAAGAACCTGAGCTTGCAGTTCTACTGAGAAATGCATCATTGGCAGACCCTGGGTGTTTGGTTAATGTTTTCATAGTGGCTTTAGATTCTTGAGCATTTACGGTTTCTACTTGGTGCAGTAAATAAATCCTTCCACGGCTTTGATGAAGTGACTGTGATAGCATTTTATATGTCTGTAGTTAGTTAAAATTTAAATATATAATATACTTATTTTTAAGGGTAAGTTTATATAGAGATATCCAAATTACAAGCACAAACTCTACAAATCATTCTTACTGACAATACACATAATCTCCTCTGTATGCAGCTGCTCACATCTACAAGGTACAGAAATGAACAGTAGAGGTAGACTTAGTAAACACGGACATAGCCAGGGTTCAGGTGAAGAGTGTAGATCCTCTATTAGCCTACATTTGAATTTAAAAATTCAATTTAGACATTTTTGTTTTGCTTGTGAATATAAGAAAGGGAAAGGAAATGTATGTTTTATATGGGTGTGTGACATGTATGCATGTATAGATGTGATTGTGTATACCAGTACATGTAGGTGCAGAGGCCAAAAGAGAAGCCTAAGTGTCCTGTCTGTTGTTCTGTCCTGCTCTATCTTATTCCATTGAGACAGAGTACGTCATTGAGTCTGGAGGTGCCCTGGCCACAGAAATCCTCCTGGATTATTTCGTTCACAGCACTGGAGTTAGAGGCATGTGTGTTAGAATTGGTGACGCAGTCCCAGACAAATCACACCATGTGGCAGGTCTCACGTGGAAGGCTTATTGGAAGAAGGGTAAAAGTGGCCTCTGGGAGAGGGTGGAAGGAAAGAAGAGAGAAGGGGGTAGGGAGTATGAGTCTTCTATCCAACTGTGATGCATACACAGAGAGATGTGTGACAGGGCCATGTCTCCTGTGAGAAGGAACAGACTCGGTTGGGCAGGAGTAGTGTTGTCCCCTGGAGATGATATGTCTCATTGCTGAGTCTGGAGGCTGGCTGTAAAATTGTGCTTGATGCTAACATTTTTTCTCTTTTTCTTACTATAAAGAGAGGGGAAAGGGGGGCGTGGTGAGGCAGGAATAAGGACACTGGATTTCTTAATCTGCTTCTTGCTGTCTAGGGGTGTAGTCAATTTGGGGTTGTAGCTGACCCTAACCACTGGGGCTCATCCAATAGTGATTTGCATGAGGCATCTCTGTGGATAGTAGTTGGTAATCCTGTAGAAGGAATTGATTAATTGTTTGGTTAGAAATTTTTTGAATTTGTTGTTGGAGGAATGTGGAGATGAGGTTAATGAGGCAGGGAGCGAATATTAAAGCTAGAAGAATGTGAAGGGGTAGGGGTAGGAAAGACAGTATCGACTTTCATATAGGGTTTTTGAAAACCCAGGAATTAGAGGCATCACATTGTTTCCTGTGTTTTTGGATTGTGTGTGTCTGATTGTAGTTGCTGGATTTTGTTTCTCGTTATTCTAGACTGGTTGAGATAGTGGCAGCATTCCTGGAGAAAAAGACAAAGAATACCCTTTTTAACTGTTAAGAATATCTAGTTCCCATCAGTTCTGAAGCATCGCTGCTGCCAGGGAATCAATCTGGCTTTGGAGGGTGACCACTGTTTGATCCACCTCTTGAAGACCATTGTCAAGCTGAGAAGAGAACTGATTTTGTAAGGTTAGATAGTTAGTTAGCCCTGCTATTCTGGAACCAACACCTATAGTTATTCCCAGAGTGACTAGGAGTGACATGATATAAACTGCCTTCTTGTTATGTTGGGTAGGTATTGTGTCTACGACTAGGATTGGTAGAGACTCTTCACCATAGATTGCTGCTAAATAAGGGGAAATAAACACCAATGTACAAACTCATGACCAGCTGGCATGTAGGCAATGAGATACCTGAGTGCCACAGAGAATTCATGTGCTCTGGACTGTAGGGCACTGTGGTGGAGATGAAGTATCAAGGGTTATGGTTCTCTTGTAGTCTAGGGAGCTTAACATTCCTAAAGAACATGTCCTGGATGTCTAAAAACAGTCTGCTGTGCCAAAAAGAGTGATAGAGAAAAGGGAAGGGGTCATGGCAACATCGGAGTTGGGGAAGCTGATGAAAGGTGAAATGAGGTTGCTTGGCAGGGTTCCTGAAGAAGCTACAAGTGGCAATCATGAGTTAGTTCCAGGGGGTACACATAGCCAGCAATCTTTAAAGTGACCAAGATGGATGACATTAAGGAGTTGGTAGGCTGAGGTCAGGGTCTGAACAAGAAGGTGAAATGACAGGTTAGTACCATTTATCAGGGGGGAGGAGATGTCAGGAAGTAATGATCTTGGAGGAGTGTTTGGTCACTTCTCCTACCTTTCTGATTTCTAGAGGTTGGACAACTGAGACATATTTTCTCTAGATGTGAACAGTACTTATTGGGGACTGAGGCTGTTTTTGCAGTAGAACATACCAACAACATCTGTTTCCCACCTGGGACTCCATGGGTCTTTAATATAGAAGTAGAGGGTCTTGCATCATTGATAGAAGACATGATTTGTCTATGATCCTAATGTGTGTCAGGCAAGACCAATAAGGCAGCCCCATACTCATCTGGCCATTTTTTACAATCATCTTTAGTCAGATAAACGAGGAAGCAAACAAAGAGGTCATAATATTTAGATGGAATGGTGGATATATGTATGACAGCGATTTGAATTGGTTCCTGGAGTCCAGTTATGGAGCAATACCCTGACCCTATTTGTTAAGTCTGTTATCACTGGGGGCTTCTAGAACCTCCAATCTCTAGACATAAGGGCTACCCTGGATGGAAATGAATGGCAGGAGGAAGATGAGAAACTCTTATCTAATTCAGTAGGGTTGAGCTTAGTTGCCTGGGTGGAGTCTCATTTTTATGGGATTGGGGAAAAGGTGGGTGATCTCAACATCTTCTGGAACTTAAGAGATCAGGATCCCTTTGGGGTCAATGTGTAGGAAAAAGAGTCATTTTGAAGTAGAGGGGAGAAAGGTTTGAGGTGAGGCAGGTAGACCCAATAAGAGAGTCCCTTGAGTTAGGCAGCTGTGGGAGTGATAAGACGTACCTTGAAGGAGCCCTGCTATTTAGGAGAGAGAGGTGAAGGCCAATGATCTAAAGGGTAGAAGGACCTGGTCTTGAGTTTTGACAGGGAGTAGGCAGGTAACAGTATGTGGCCATGGTAGATGATAGTCAGCAAACTTCCATAGGAGAGAGCAAAGGTGGCAAAGTAATGGGGTAAGTAGGTGATTAAGGAGGGGAGAACATTAGGTGAAAGACCAGGAGTTAGGCCTGGATGTCCATATGTGAGTTCCAAAGCTGAGATGAAAAGAGGTCTCTTGGAGAGAGTCTGTAGCCTAAAAAGAGCTGGGGGTAGGAGTTTTACCCAGTCGAGGTGAAGTTCCTGGGACAGTTTGACAAGAGTCGTTCTTAGGGAACAGTTAGTTCTTTCTACCTTTCCTGAAGACTGGGGATGATAGGGGGTATGAAAACACCAGGGAATATTGAGGGCCCTAGATAGAGTTTGAGAAACTTCAGAAGTGAATTCAGGACCATTGTCTGACTGGAGGGAGGCTGGGACTCCAAATTGGGGAAGATCTCTTGAAGGAGGAGATCAGAGACCATCTGAGCCCTTTTGTTAGTGGTGGGAAATACTGCCACCCAGCCTGAGAAGGTTTCCACCAAGACCTGGAGGGCCTTGTCATGCTTGACAGTGGACATGTGCATAAAGTCATGTTGCCAGTCTGTTCCAGGAAGGGAACCTCTCATCTGGTGAGTAGGAAAAGGGGTGCTATGATACTGGAGTTGAGTCTGACATATGACAGATTTTTGCAAGAGGCAGTGATAGATTTTAAGAAACGTTAAGTCCTCAGAAGTAGGTTGTAGATGGGTTTTAACAAAATAAGACAATGTTTGGCTGTTAGGATGAAAGAGCTGGTGTAGATAGGACAGAGTTTGACAAGTGTAAAGGAGTGAGAGAGGGAATGTGGGTTGTAGTATAAGGATGTCCTGAGGAGGGTAAGATGAGTATAGGTCCCTAAGGATTGTAGCTCTGGCTGCCTTGTGAGCTCCATTATTTCCCTTGGAGGCCATATAGTTATCCCTCTGGTGGGACCTGCAGTGGACAATTCCAATAGCTGTGGGGAGATGGGAGGCCTTTAGCATGGCCATAATTTGGTTTGCATCAGTTATGGATCTTCTTTTTATTGTAAGTGACCCAAGCTCCTTTCAGACAGCAGTGTGGGACAGGAAGACATGGAAAGCATATTTGGAGTCAGTATAGATGTTTAGGGATTGTCCCTGTGCCAGTTGAAAGGCACAGGTAAGGGCTACTAGTTGATTGGTAGCCTGTTGATTGGTAATGTGGGCAGGGAGGGCCTGTGCCTCAACCACCTCTGTGTCTAACACTATGGCATTGGCAGCTCTTCTTACTTTATGTAAAAAGAAGCTGCCATCTGTATACCATGTATTGATGGCCTGAGGCAATGTGACCTCCTATTTGTATGAAGGATGCCGTAACAAATCTTAGAATAGGCAGCTCAGTGCCAGACAAATTACATGGGATGATTACTGGGAGAGGGGCAGAGATGGCCTCTGGGAAAGGGTGGAAGGAAAGAAGAGAGATGGGGGGGCAGGGAAGATGAGTCTTTTATCTGGGCCGTGACATATGCTCAGAGGGATATGCAGCAGGGCCATGGCACATCTGAGAAGAGACAGATGCAGGGGTGATACTGTTGCCTGGCATGGATGCTCCTGATGCTAACAATGTGCGGTTGTGTGCCCAGCATATAACCAAATCCAGGTTTATATGATTTCAGCACAAGTTCTTTTACCAGTAATCTACCCTTCCTACATAAGCTGGCAAATCTTATTTAGAATTGTCATTTTCCCATTGTTAAATTTGTTTTATCTTAATAATCATAATGAATTAAGACTATAGTTCCCAAATCTTCATTTGCATTTTGAAAGGAAAGCATTATCTCAACAAAGAGGCCAAGTTAATCCTTGTCAGCATCCTGACCTGAAGTCAATAAGAACTGTGATACTTCCTGTATTCCAAACTTCTGGGCTAATAACCACTTATCAGAGAGTGCATACCATGTGTGTTCTTTTGTGATTGGGTTACCTCACTCGGGATGATATTCTCCAGATCCATCCATTTCCCTAAGAATTTCATAAATTCATTGTTTTTAATAGCTGAGTAGCACTCCATTGTGTAGATGTACCACAATTTCTGTATCCATTTCTCTGTTGAGGGACATCTGGGTTGTTTCCAGTCTCTGGCTATTATAAATAAGGCTGAAGTTCGGAATACAGGAAGAACAACCCACAAACCACAAGAAACTCAAGACGAAGGATGACCAAAATGTGGACATTTCATTCCTTCTTAAAAGGGGGAACAAAATACCCACCGAAGGAGTTGCAGAGACTAACTATGGAGCAGAGACTGAAGAAAGGACAAGCCAGCCTGATATAGCTATCTCCTGAGAGGCTCTGACAGTATCTGACTAACACAGATGTACAGGCTCACAGTTATCCACTGAACTGAGTACAGGGTCCCCAATGAAGGAGTTAGAGAAAGGATCAAAGGAGCTGAAGTGTTTGCAGCCCCTTAGGACGAACAGCAATATGAATTAACTTGTACCCTCAGAGATCCCAGGGACTCATCCACCAACCAAGGACTATACATGGTGGGACTGATTGTTCTGGCAGCATGTAGAGGATTGCAAAGTTGATCATCAATGGGAGGAGAGGCCCTTGGCCCTGTGAAGGTTCTGTGCCCCAGTGTAGGGAAATGCCAGGGCCAATAAGTGGGAGAGGGTGGGGTGGCAAGCAGGGGTTGGGGGAAGGCAACAGGGGTTTGTTCTTGCTGGGTTTTTTTGTTTGTTTGTTTTTTTATTTTTATTTTTTGAGGGGAAATGGGAAAGGAGAAATCATATGGCATGTAAATAAAGAAAATATCTAATAAAAAATTCTTTAAATTGCTTAATTTAAAAATAAAAAAGAACTGAGATACTTAGGTGACTGCCCCCCCACCCCCACATGTTCAACCTTTCACCAAGTTCCGGAATGCAGACTCCTGCATGTACCCACCCTGCATCCAGTTTTCCAGTCCCAGGAAAAAGGCCCAAGAGAAGTCTGAGCAGGAGACCAGGGCCATCTCCCATAGCAACAGCCAATCAGGAGAAACCTGTTTTTTCTAAGGGAGCCAGGTGGCCTCACTGATAAGTGACTCAGCAGTCATGAGGGCTGGCTGACCTTTGTGACCACTTTGTAACCGTCCCCTCCTGTGCGCTCCAGAAAAACAAGTTTTGAGATGTTAATCAATCAAGCAGACTTATGTGGAAAATAACTGAGTGTGTGGTGTCCCTTACAAAACCCCTGTCTCCCCAAAGCTCAGGGTTCTCATTTTGGATCCACTATGTCTGAGATGAGGAGAGTCCCTGCTCAAGCTTGTAATAAAAGACCCTTTAATTACTTGCATTGGAATAGGCCCCTTGGTGGTTTATTGGGTCTCTATGATCTGAGAATAACAAGGATCATTCTTGTTTTAGTAAAATTAATTAACAAAATAATTTTAAGCCTTATGCAATATTATATTTTCCACACTAGTTAAACAATATCAGTGTAATTGATGTTCAGTCTTTGGTTTTTGTGTAATCAGTGTGGAAAGTAGATATGACTCTTCTTTCAGAAACAGAAAAGTCCTTCACAGACAGAGATGGTTTTCATGACTCATTCTTACAAAGAATTAGGGTTTTGGTCCCTTAGATTCCTAACAGTTATTGTGAATTAAGTTTGTCTACAGCTCAGATAAAAGCCTAGGAAGGTGTACTGGCTGGTTTTGTGTGTCAACTTGACACAGGCTGGAGTTATCACAGAGAAGGGAGTTTCAGTTGGGGAAGTGCCTCCATGAAATCCAGCTGTGGGGCATTTTCTCAATTGCCCCTTGTGGGTGGTGCCATCCCTGGGCTGGAGGTCTTGGGTTCTATAAGAGAGCAGGCTAAGCAAGCCAGTAAGAAACATCTCTCCGTGGCCTCTGCATCAGCTCCTGCTTCCTGACCTGCTTGAGTTCCAGTCCTGACTTCCTCTGATGATGAACAGCCATGTGGAAGTAAGCTGAATAAACTCTTTCATCCCCAACTTGCTTCTTGCTCATGATGTTTGTGCAGGAATAGAAACCCTGACTAAGACAGAAGGGGAAGGGGCTTTATTTTGTAAAATAATCTAATATAGACAGTGTTTTTCTTGCCTTGGACACTGGTAGTGAAATGACCCCAAGCATGATGCTAGTAGGGGGTGGGAGAAGCTTAAGAGAACAGAGGGTAAAAGAATGTCCTCTGTCTTTGAGGCACATTCTTGAGGATTATAAGAGCCTGTTCTTTCTCTTTTGCATGCCCAAGATGTAGGTTTACTGTGTCCCACCCTGCTTGTAATGATCTTATCACAAGCCTAAAAAAAGGCAGCAGAGATAATTGATTACAGGCAAAAAATATTCCAAAACAGCTAAACTAAACTTTTTTTTCTCTGTAAGTTGATCATATGAGTTCTTTATAATAGTAACAGAAAACAGTCTAACAAAAAGTTGGTATTGAGAGCAGGTCCTTGTATCTATCTGACAATGAGAAAATGTATAAGATTTGGATGAGGGATCCAGAGAAAACAGAATGCTGAAAGAAACATCAAAAAGGAATTGTGGTGAGGTCTAAGAAAATGAGAAGATGGATAGAGATGTGGAGAGTCAAGTCTATGCGGTTGATGCCCCTAACAAAGCAATTTTTAATGTGAAGTGGATTAAAGGTCAGCCTTGATTCACCATGGTAAAATATTTGAGTATATCTTATTCATGCACTGATATTTTGTAGGAAGTTAAGTTTAAAAGCAACAGGAATAAGTTATTTGACAACTAAAATTTGAAGACAGAACAGCAGTCATACAGTGAGTAGCATGGATATTACTATCTGCATTTAGTTAGGTTTATAGTGATTATTACAAACAAAAGAAACAGAGTAGAAACAACAACAAAATTATACCTGTCTGGAAAAGAAGCTCTAACAAAGCCACAACTATTACAGGCTCAAAGCAAAACATTCAAGTAGGTTTTCAAAGAATTTCAGCCAGTATATTTTCAAAGGAGATACTGAGGTTTGGGTTCCATGATCATTTTAGACTGTGTAAGCTTGTGAGGTACTCAGAACTCAGCATAGCTGAGGCTCAGAATGTGCCAGTGCCAAGAATCACAGGTTCACGGGACATTCCACTTAGATTTCAAAGAAAGCCTAGTGGGCAAGCAAGGAAGCTTGCTGCATAGTCAAGGTTTTTCAAGCAACCCCTACAGAATGATCCATGAGACTGTGAAATTGAAACAAGGAAATAGTATATGTAATATCTGCAGAGAGAAAACCCCAAGCATAAATCAAAGCTAAGCCCAGAGAATTACCATGTAGTTCTACAACCAGAAAAACTATTGTGACAGACCTGCCCCAACCTTTAAAACAACATGTGCTGCCACAGTGTATCTTGAATGCCAGACAAAAAGCTGTAGGGTTTAAAATTTATGCTGTAGGATTTCAATATTTATTTGGGTTTATTCCTCTTTGTTACTTTTCTTTTGGCATTCTGGGCTGGAAAATTTACCTTGTGCTATTGCGCTTTGAAATATGTAACTTTCTGTTTTGAATTTTTAAGAAGCTCATAGAAGAGTATGCTTTGCATCTAGGAAAGCAGGAGGAGCACAATGATCAATGTCAAACATGTTGTATGACTGGTACTCCTGGGGTAGACTGAACGTCCTCTTTATTGTGAGATATGAAGTGTGTGTGAACCGCTGGAGGTGAGCAGATCATTATAGTTCCAGTCTGGAACATCCTGTAAGGATCCAAGCTGTTAAAGGACTCATTCTCACCTGGATTTGGTTGGAAGGTGATAGTAACTCTAAGTTATGGGGCCTAGGATGATGAAGTCCAGCAGTCAAGCAGATGCACTTAAGAAGACTGTGGGCCCCTCGTCCTTATCTTTGGTTTCATATATATATAATAGTATATAGTATATGATATATAAATATATATATATATATATATATATATATAAATTGTTTGGGTTTGCTATGAGTTCTTTGCATAGTGTGTTGATTTACAACAGTTCCAAAGTCAATGATCACAGACTGAAACCAACAAAACTCAAATGAATCTTTTCTCTTCACAATTTGGTCACTTAAAGTAGTTTTCATAGCAAAGAAAGTCATTAAACAATAGAAACGGGGCAATGAAAACAGAATTAGCTAGTGACTATTCGCTATTTATATATTATGGGCATACCTTCACAGTGAAACCGTTACATTAGATGTTTGGACTCAGGATGGTAAACTTGAAGCAGATTTGGCCTCTTGCAAAGTATGGGGATTTACGGGAAAGGGCTAGACTATAGGCATGAACATGTTTTCTCAAAGCATCTTGTAGTCTACAAAGTGTTTCCCAGCATATCTTTTATTATTGAGATTTAGACAAAATTCCTTTAGCTCCTTTGAAAATAAGTTTCCCCCTCTTACTAAAGATGTAAAACCACCTGCTTTTAGTACAACTCCAGAATGAAATGACATGGCCTTGTATGTTCAAAGAACTTGGTGAAATTTTCTACATTGTTAAGGGCTATTTCCTTGTTGAGGAGTAAGGAGAGGGGAACACGTGGCTTGTGTTTTTATATTTCTAATTCACATTTGAAACTGTGACATAGACAGGGATTCATGAGTAATATATTATAGGCTTTAAATTTCCCATTGTGTTTATATACTAGGTGTGTTGAATATTTTTATGATAACTTGACACAAACTATAGCCATCCGAGAAAAGGAAACCTTGATTGAGAACATGCCTCTAAAAGATGAGTCTGTAGGCAAGCCTGTATTTCCTTAATTACTAATTGATGAGGGAGCACCCTGTTTATTGTGAGTGGTGCCATTCCTGGGAATGTAAGAAAACAGGTGGAGCAAGCCATGAGGAGTATATGATTATACCTAGCTATATAATTATAGTAACCAAAAATAAAAGAAAACCTGATATGTTTGCCTGCAATCTGATTCATTGTCTATAATGATGTCAAGTTCTGTCCATTTTCCAGCAAATGAAATAATTCCACTCTTCTTCATGGACAAATAAAATTCTATTTTATAAATCCTACACATTCTTTATCCATTCATCTACTGATGAACATCTCCTATGGTTCCACAGCATGGCTACCATGAATAACTGTGCAATATCAATGATTGTGCAAGTACCACTCAGGAATACTGAGTTGGCATCCTTCAGGTTTAGACACAGAAGTGGGGTAGTCAGTCAATCAGAATGGATCAAAGACCATGATGCTAGAGCTGTAACTCTGAAGTAAATAAAGAGGAACGTCTTCAAGGCATAGGAACAGGCAAGGACTTTCTGAAAATAATTCTCACGTCTCCAGAAAACACAGCAAATTAAACTGAAAAACTTCTGCACAGCAAAGGAAATAACTGAATGAAAACACAAGTTACAGGAGGGATGGAATATCTGTCAATTACATATCTGACAGGAATCAATACATATGAATAAAAACTCAGAAAACTAAACACCAGATACAACAATATCTTAATGGTTCTGTTAAACTATTATCTTTTTTTCTTCATCATTTACTCTGATTGGTGGGATGAAAAAAAAAAAGACAAAGGAACAAGAAATGTAGAACATTGTTTTTATTCTTACATAATTTATCTCCTCTGGTGTTCCTGATATGTTTTGTGGGTTTGAGTTACTGCCTATCATTACTTTATTGCACAGCCTGGGTGTGGAAAAAAAAAAAACAAAAAACTATGCGATGGTCTGAACTGACTACTCCAAAGTGCACAAATTGAAGTTATAACTCCAAATATTGCCAATGGTAATTCCATTTGGAAATAGTCTTAAGGAAGTAATACAGTCTAAATGAGACCTTTGAAGTAGGCCCTTAGGCAGTGTAGCCACTGTGCTTGTAAGAGATGATATTTGGACACAGACGTGTGTGTACATGTAGGAAAGACAATAGGAAGCTAGAGGGCGAAAGAGGATGTCTCCGAGTTCTGGAATACATAACAGAAAAACATAGGATATAGAACCGTTTACTGTTAAGGCTTTCCCACTGGTGGTACCTGTACTATGGAACCCTAGTAAACTCATACAAGTCGGGATGGTGAGGACCATTGGTGACTACAAGAAATCTACAGGAGGAACATCAAACTTCAAAGTTCTGCTCTCTCACAACAGTACATGAAAAGCAACAAGAGAGGTCATTTGACTCACAGTTGGTAGAAGAACATGAATGGCTAAATGTTGTATATTGATGGAATGAGCAGATAGAACATAGAAGAACATGCACAGTGGGGTTTTGAACACACTGACATCAAGTTGCTTGATGAAGACCTAGGAAAAGACACCTGGGTCTATTTATTTACGTTAGTATGAAACTGAGGCTAATGTGCATTTCACAATTCATATTTCACATCCATTTCACAACATAATTTCAGCTATGAAAATTAAATCTAGAATAATGCTTATAAAGAACCTAGGATGTGTTTATTAAAAAAAAAAAGACTGTATTACATTCACTGGCTCCTTATTAACTGAGTGGGTGGCAGCTACTTTGCACAACATCCAGTGTATACTTAGTTCTATCATAAATGCTATAACTACGCATTTCATTGTGAAAATGAGATACACATTAGAATATTTATTACCAGGGAAAGAAAACAATTAAAAAGGACAGTGTTTCTGTGTTCAAGTTCATCTTATTTGGAGTTTGCTAGGCTTCTGCAAATCTAGATTCATCATTGCCGTCAAATTTGTGGATATTTCATGTTAGAACTTATATTCAAATGTTTTAAGGAAAGGTCTTCTGGGGATCCATCCCATACACAGTTACCAAACCCAGACACTATTGTGGATGCCAACAAGTGCTTGCTGACAGGAGGCTGAGATAGCTGTCTCCTGAGAGGCTCTGCCAGTGCCTGACAAATACAGAGGTGAATGCCCTCAGCCATCCATTGGACTGACCACAGGGCCCTAACTGAGGAGCTAGGGAAAGAACCTGAGGAGCTGAAGGGTTTGCAGCCCGACAGGAGGAACAACATGAACCAACAAGTACCCTCAGAGCTCCCAGGGACTAAACCACCAACCAAAGAGTACACATGGTGGGACTAATGGCTCCAGCTGCATATGTACAGAGGATGGCCTTGACCGTCATCACTGGAAGGAGAGGCCTTTGGTCCTGTGAAGGCTCAATGCCCCAGTGTAGGGGAATGCCAGGGCAGGGAAGTGGGAGTGGGTGGGTTGGTGAGCAGGGGGAGGGGGAATGGGATAGTGGGTTTTCAGAGAGGAAAGAGGAAAGGGGATAACATTTAAAATGTAAATAAAGAAAATATCTAATAAAAGAAATTAAACAAAAAAGATATCCAAAAATAAAAAAAGATATCCAATATCCACTAAAAAAAAAAGAAAAAAAGAAAAAAAAAAGTCTTTTCTGAACCTTTGTCTCTCCTGAGACTCTGTGTACGTGGATATACATACTACTGATTCACTTATGTCAAGACTTGGTGAATCTATTGGTTCTCTGCAGGGCTCCATGGCTCTGTTTAGCTCCTTCTTTCCTCCCTCCCTCCCTCCCTCCCTCCCTCCCTCCCTCTGTTCCTTCCTTCCTCCCTCCCTCCCTCCCTCACTCCCTCTGTCCCTCCCTTCCTTCCTCTCCTCCTCCCTCCCTTCCTCTCTTCCTCCCTCCCTCCCTCTCTCCCTCCCTTTCTTTCTTTCTTCCTTCCTTCCTTCCTTCCTTCCTTCCTTCCTTCCTTCCTTCCTTCC
>NW_022196911.1:3341805-3342284 GCF_008632895.1 Mastomys coucha | reverse complement strand
CATCAATTCAATTATATTAATGTTTTTACTATATTTAGCCACTTCTGTGACTCCAGAAGTCAGATGAGTCACGTTCACTTGAGCTGCCAATAAAATAATGACACATGTAAGCAGTTTTGATCAGAGATGACAATGCTTCTTGCTATCACTGTTTTGAAGGGTGCATATGCACACATTGTGCTCTGTTTGAAAATTGACTTCTTGTGACTAGACTTCTAGATGTTTAACTTATCCAAAGGGGGAACATTAATCAAACACATCTTGTCACTTTTTCTTTTTAATAAACTTACATTTATGACTAATGAATCATGAACATTGACCCTTTAACTCTGATATGGCCTGATAACCTTTAAGTGATACAAGAATGGTCCCTTCTGATTAATTATAGTAGTTATAATGTAAGAAACCTACTCCACATCAGTAATTAATGATTATGTTACAATTTAATGTAGTAAAGTTTAAAATGCTAAACTAATCAC
>NW_022196911.1:3330908-3332036 GCF_008632895.1 Mastomys coucha | reverse complement strand
TAGGTTCCAGGTCAGCTTGCTTTATATTGTGAAAGCCACCTCAAAAATAAACCAACCAACCAATCAAACAAAGAAACAAACAAAAAAACAAAAACCCAAAAACTATCATGACTATTCTCATAAACCACTAAAACCCCAATGTTCGTTCCACCTGGCATTCCGCAAGGTCCTCCGTCCATTACATATCTTCAGAGTTCTTCCTGTGTGTGCTTCTCTATCCTCAGACAATTTTTACTGTTCTAATTCCCATTCACTTTTTCGATTCAGAATCCATTGGCTGCCATATTGCAGGCATTCGAGATGGCAGGTGAAATTCTTGTTGTTGTTGTTTTGTTTTGTGGCTGTCACCTGTTTCACTGAGAATCCCTTTAGATCTTAGAGGCTTACTCTTTGTGACTTGGGTCATAGGCTCAGCTGGATTTGCAGCCTTTGAGCACATGCCACAACATCTCTGAATGCTTTCTATTCTATACAAGCATTGCTTGCAAATCTTTTTTTTTGCTTAAGCTTGGGGATATGTTTGCCTTGTAATGCCTTGCAAAAGCCAACTAAATATGTCCAGCAAAACAACCCCTCTCTGTTCCTAGCACACATAGGCAGTACTTATCTAAGGACTGGCAGACATCTGTGTGACTAGTTGTGCTGGTACTATATATGTCCTTCTGGCTCATGGCCTATTGATGGTCTATACATGGTACGTTCTGGGAAAAGATGCTTTCATGCAGTGTGGGTCTCTTAATTAGAGAGCCTTGGCCTTATGCTTTAGTCAAACATCCATTATTGAGAAATTTAACTTGCTGTGTGAGAACTTACTGTGTGTTAGACAAACTAATTGTCTATCATAAGAACTAGCCCTTTCATAGGTTGATGGAACATTGCTCGGCTTTTTATTTACACTTAGCTGTTCAGAAGTCTCTGCTTCAGCTCTAAAATCTTCCTGCTTTTGTTTTCTAAATTTCTAATGATCCAGTTTTTCTCTCTTCAGACAACTTACACACAGAGCAGGATTTATCAGTGTAAAGCAAACAGGGCCCTCGATACATCTCTCTCCCTTACTTCCTTTCTTTGTGCTGTTACTTCTCCATGGCCAATTCTTCAAAGAACCTGCAAAGAGGATAAGGCCTCACC
>NW_022196911.1:3329863-3330751 GCF_008632895.1 Mastomys coucha | reverse complement strand
AGTGGCATTTTAGGAAGCTAATGGGATTCCTTTAGGGTAGGAACATGAAGAAGGTCATTTGGGGCAAGAAGACAAGATGCAGAGAGGACTCGGAGTTACATAAATGCTCACTTGTTCTTTATCCAGAGCCAGTGCTATTTTTATGTACAATAAGAAGAATAGGATAACATGCAAGCACTTTTACTGCTTGTTGCAGAGAAAAGCTTTCTGACTTTGAAATTCCTTGCTTATTGAAAACTTTGATTGATTAGCTTTTTAAAAGCATATTCCAATTTTCTTCTACTTTTATGTAGAACTGTGTCATAGTTCATGAATTCCTAGAGGCATGCATTTATTTTTATGCAGTTCTGTGAACTTTATTTTGTTTTTTGATATGAAGCTTAGTAAGGTTCCAAGATTAAGAACTATGGTAATAATAGAACACAGATGCTTTCAGGTACTATGGATCTCTTTATTAGAGCACCTTGGTCTTATGTTTTATCAAAACATCCATTATTGAGAAATTATCCATTATTAACTTGGAGGATGGCTCAGTCAGGAGATTGCCTGCTACATAACCATGTGAACCTGAGTTGGGCTCCCTGAACTCCTGCAAAAGCTGAGAGCTGATGGCAAGCATGCCTCATAGTTTTAGTACTGCAATAGGGAAGACATGGAACTCACTAGCCAGCCAACCAAGCTGGATTGGTCAGTTTTAGGCTTCTTGAGAGACCCCATCTAAAATACTAAGTAGACTGTGATTGAGAAAGAGCCAACGCCTACGTTTGGGCTATTCAGGGCCATGCATGTGCACCCTCACACACAAATAAATACATACAGAGAATCACACCCTCATGTGTATTATTACATTGTCAATAACTGAGCAGTTTTGTATGTCAACTGTCAACT
>NW_022196911.1:3329642-3329822 GCF_008632895.1 Mastomys coucha | reverse complement strand
AGAACATGCCTCCAAGAGATCCATCTGTAAGGCATTTTCTCAATTAGTGATTAATGGGGGATGGCCAAGCTCACCGTGAGTGCTTTCATCCCAGCACTAGTGCTCCTGGGTTCTCCACTAATGTAGGTAGAGCATGCCATGAGGAGCAAGTGATCATCCCTTCCTTGGCCTCTGTTTCAG
>NW_022196911.1:3327189-3329034 GCF_008632895.1 Mastomys coucha | reverse complement strand
TTGAGACAATGTCTGAAAATCACTGATTAGGCTAGGTTTGGTTGGCTAGCAAGCATCCTGATCTGCTTTTTATGATCCACCACCCCAGGAGAACAACATTTTAATGGACTTGTTCTGGGGATCAGTTCTTTTTCCTTATAAACACTGTGCTAAGTTGCTTCTGAAGTTCCAAATTCAACTTCAATTTTTTTTCCTTCTTAAATAATTTATTGTTCTCCTGCTAGAGAGGAAGGAATGGGTAATAACTTTTCACCATTTGGAACAAGAACAAAGAAAGCATGTCCTTCAGAAAGCCTCACTGAAGTAAGAGCATGAGCACCAGAGATCATTCTAGAGTACAGGAAGGAGATTTGAAAGCTGATGTTCACAATCAGCTTTCGAAAGTCTTTGCTATCTGGGGAGCCAAGTTCTCATCTCAGATGTGAATGACCACAATTGAAGGACTTACATAAAATTTTCCCCATATCACTGCTGAGTCATTTACAAGTCTCTTTTGGCCTATTTTATTTGTGGGGTGTGCAATGGTCTTATCCTTAGACTGATTTGCCATGTCTAACTCCAGAGTCCAGTTTCAAGAGACCAATTATTAATAAATACCAGAAGGCATTTGGCTATCTCATCCTCTGAACAGTTTGGAAACAAGCTTGGATTGTGTCTGATGTGTGTATGTGTATGATATATATGTATATGTTTATATTTATCTATATCTATAATCCATTTATATCTCTATATCTCATATATCATATATATGTATATATATGTTTGTATTTCAGGTACTGTTAGATTTATAGTTAGAAGATATTTTTCTCCTACTTCATATACTGTCTCTTTACTTGTTTCTTTTTTTATGCAGCAGCTTTTAAATTTCCTGAGATCTCATTGGTCAAATGTTGGTTGTATTTCTTGTGCTGTTTAAAAACCATAATCTGTTAAGCCCAGGGGTTATATGCAGCTAACTTGTATCTACTTATCTTTTTTAATTGTAACCAGTGCCCTTAAACAACTGAATACAATGAATTCATCTTTTCAGTTGCTTTTTATAATCTAAACTTATCAACCAAATAGACAAGCTCATATCTATTTCTGACTGAATAGCAAGTACCTGAATTAGCAAAATATTGTAATATGTTCTTAAAAATAAGATTTGAAGTATAGCTCATTATTTATGGGAATACTTAAAGACAAGAGATAAAGAATTTTAAACCAATTTTCTACTATGAATAAAAAGAAACAGAAATTTAAAATTAAACTATTTGAGAGCTGAAGAAAACACAAAATAACCTCAATTGAGAACAAGAAAAGTGGGAATTCAATTGCAAAAGTTTTAAGGTTAGACTGCAAGGATGAATTCAGAAAGATCTATACTCAAATTTACATGAATAATGATAGAAAATTATATATATGCAAATATATGTGTGTACATATATACAACTTGGCAAGAGAAAAAGAAAACTGATAAGACAGAAGAACAAAAGTGTGGTTTTGTGATCTATGAATACTTAAACGAAGTTGAGAAAATGATAGGAATCTACAAACCTGCACCCATTCAGACATTGTAAACATGCCATGCATAATTGAAGTGTATCACTAAGTTTTTAATTTGAATATGCTATGATAGCCAACGACAAGGTTGTTGTTATATTAATCCTTTTGCTGTCAGTGTATGATCAAAATACACTTTGGGGGAATACCAAAAGAGGTTTTTAGAGATAGTTTGTTGATATTTCTGTTTGCCCTGGAATACCCAAATGGCACTCAGTCTGTGTGTGTCTTCATCCGGCAGTTCCCAAAGGATTGTTTGTAAAAGAAGAGAAAGATTGTCTTTTATCGATATCTCAGCAAAGT
>NW_022196911.1:3325284-3326840 GCF_008632895.1 Mastomys coucha | reverse complement strand
TGTTTAAAGGTCAGTCATCCACATTTATAAAACACAAGTCGGGTTTTACAAGGACACAGGGAGTATAGATGCCTTGTCTCTGTGGGCTGATGATTGTTGCAGGAGGAGAGTTAGCATTCTCCTATCAACAGGAAGCTAGAAAATTGAGTTTCAGCATCCTAAGTGGATAGAAATGCCATGAACTAAGACATGGGAATAAAAGTGATGCATGGGGGTGGGGGTGTGATTAGTAGGTCAGGTTCCCTAAAGAGCTGTCACTGAGGAAGGGAAGACAGATAGATGATGGCAGGAAACATAGCTGCAAGGAGCCAGAAAGAGCTAGGATTTCAAGTGTTATTCCTTCCCAGTCGATTGCATCCTGCAGTGCATTGTATCTTTACTTGAAAATAAAACCACTGTTTCCCTTGGTTAATAGATGTAGTACACATAGACAGAGATCAAAGTTGCATTTCCAAAGCAGTTAGTTCTAAAGGATTAGAAAATATTTCATGTGGGCTAGAGGGATGGTTCAGCATGCTTGCAGCAATCTCAGAAGTCCCAAGACTGATTCTTAGCATCCTCTCATGTAGTTTACAACTGCCTATAACTCTGGGGGTCCAAGGTCTCTCTGTCTTCCATGGGCACCCAAATGCACATGCACATACATAACCACAGACAGACATATGCATTAATAGTAATTAAAAATAAAAGTGAGTGAGCAGCACAAAGTTGTAGGAACTGACATGAATTTACCTACTTTTGTTATTCCAAGTACATTAAGCAAGGTTTAACGTAGATTAATAATACTATCCTTAAATACTCTACTTTTTCTATGGAGAGAATGGATGCATGGATTAATATCTAGTCTAGCTGCAGAAGTTTTCCTGAGTTAGTTGGACTTCGCATTTTGTTGGACCTAGATAGTATGAATGCTGATGTTTCTTTAATTTAAGAAAAGAAAATTGGATGAACAGAAACTATTTGGTGAAATAAGTAGCAACGGGAGCAAACATGTTTTAAACCCTTTGGGGAGTTTCCACAGAGATTCTTGTCATGTCCTTCTCAGTGTATTTAGGAAATGAAATAATACAACAGTAGAGATGGCTGTCACACTTAAACACCACTGACAGATAACTCCTTGGCATCAGGATGCTAAGGGCATGGATTCTTGCTGAGCCTCTGCATTAATCCTAAAGGGATCAGAGCTTGCAAAACCAGTTGGTCACTTTTCATTCTCATGCAAGACAATCGTGTTAATAAAAAACATCAGGAAGCACCTGGAGCAGAGAATTTTCAGCGGCAGGGAGTGCAGCTCGTCAGAGGCAATTCTTCTCAGGCAGCTAGAATTTTTATCTCTAGGTAATTTAGCTTGGAAATGGAGATGAATTGGATACAGAAAAAAAGTAAGTATCCATTTGTATTTGATAGGACAGAATCAAGATTAATCAAAATATTTATAAAAATATGGTCAATTTGGCACAATGACACCTCTGTGCACAAATTTTATATTGTATTTTTCCTGGATAGAAATCTTCAAAGAATACATAAAAATTATATTAGTATGTTTTAACAATGTA
>NW_022196911.1:3325111-3325274 GCF_008632895.1 Mastomys coucha | reverse complement strand
TCAGGAGCAGGAGGAGGGAGGAAGTCATTATTGAGGCAGACAAGGAGGATGAGCCAGATCCCACGTGTTTATACAACCAAGCAAAGGTTTTTACAAAATAGATTTATTGGGTTAGAATATTGTCTTTATTATTTGTTTCTGAGATTATTGTATTGGCATCTTG
>NW_022196911.1:3324783-3325017 GCF_008632895.1 Mastomys coucha | reverse complement strand
TTTAGATGAATGATTGTGGGGGTGTGTAAAGAGTTGCATGCAAGCGAGATGTTGTAAATAGCTGGGAGAGAATAACAAGAGCTTGCCGGGACATGGTGATGCCTGGGACAGCACCAGCTCAAGAGCATGGCCCAGCAGGAAAGTTTGCTGGGTGGATTCATTTTTTAAATATTCTTACAACACATTCTCTTCTTTTATATTTCATTTCTTTCTGCTAAGAGGGAAATTAAACCA
>NW_022196911.1:3323740-3324649 GCF_008632895.1 Mastomys coucha | reverse complement strand
TAATTTGGATAGCCAAAATATGGCTTTTATTCTGGATACAGAACTCTGTGACCCATGGTTGATTTCATACAAAATTTTAATTTATATTTCTATTTAGTGTTTTTTTCAAATTTATCAGTCTCCAAAGTTTTTATATATTTTTTCTATATCCCTATATCTATTAATGTCATCCCTATATCTATTAATGTCAAATCCAGTTTTCACATCTCTCAGAATCCTTGGTAAAAGCTTGCACATGTACAGTGTCTAATGCTTTAAACAAGTTGACTGTCACTCTAAGCAGTGGCCTACCCTCCACAAGAAATGAGGGCAGAAAGGTTGGCTGGTATGATCCACCTCTCTAGCTCCATGCCTCTTTCTTTAACATTAAAATATTATAAAGACTAGAGGGAATAGAATAAAAATCCTGCATATGTCTTTCATCACCAGATCTGAATTAGGTATACAAAATCCCCAACATTCAGCTTTCCATATGAGTCACTAGGGATCTTTTGAACCTAGACATAAGAAATATGTAAGTTTTAAAGAATTATCAAAAAGCTGGTCTTCAGCAAATACAATATACCCAGAAATGCAGAGATATACACAAAGGACTTTCAAAACAGTATTCAGTGGCAGTGGGTGTTTTATGTTTGCTAAGTATGTGTGAAGCTATGGGTTAGTTCTCTAGCACTAGAGAAAATGTCAAGGCAGTATATATGTTATTTGATGGAGGTATACGTACTGTTAAGTAAAAGCTGTGAATTGCACTCATCTCAGGGGTAGAATCTGATAAGTTTCTATCTGTGCGGGACATCTATCACCAACCCATAATGAAAAGCTGACCTCTTTGATCTTAAAGCTCCTGTGTTTCTTCAGCTCCTTGTCCTCTACCAGGAACTACAAAATTGGCTTTTATGGCCATAGATT
>NW_022196911.1:3322446-3322914 GCF_008632895.1 Mastomys coucha | reverse complement strand
CTAGAACTGTATATAGTATAAAATTAAACCAGGAGCTGTGGGAAATTCCCCATAAAAGGCAACTCAAAATGGGAAAGCATGAGCTCAGTAAGGCCAGATGCCACCAAATAACCAATAAATGGTTTATGGCAACGCACGTTTGGAAAAGACCTTACTCAGAGGTATTAGGTTCTTTCTCTGCTGGTGAAGTGACCCAGTTCAAACCAGGTTAGATTTTTATATATAAACAGGTTTATTGGCAAGCTGCTCTTCTGCTAGTTCACTGGCTCCAAGGACCCAGACCAAGGAAGTCCCAGAGAGAAGGTTGGAGGGGGAAGAGAAAGAGAGAAAGAGGGCCTGCGCAGAAAAGAGAACGAGAGTGAGGAGACTACAATGTCTGGATTGTATAGGAAGAGCATCTGGGGAAAAGACAGCGCAGCCCCTGGGCTGGGAAAGTTCAGGGTTCGAGACAGGGTATGACAGGTAGGG
>NW_022196911.1:3321939-3322436 GCF_008632895.1 Mastomys coucha | reverse complement strand
CACAGTCTTCCGTAAGAGTCCCAAAACTTCATCCATTGTTCGACTATGGGCCAGACTATGCCGGGCTCCTGGCTCATACCTGGCAGTGTCGCTAGTTGTTCATAGGTAACTGTTGGGCAGAGCCTAGAGGAATTGCTAACACAGAGAACCTGGAGGCCCGGTCTGCATCGGTATGTACAATATGCACCTCAGTCCCTTGTCCCAGGGTCTGAAACCAATCAGGAAGTCACTTTGTAATAGGCAAGTGTACCTGGTAAAGGATGTGAATTCCTTCCTTAACCATTATTAGAAACTTGTCAAAACAACCAAATTGATAAACATATTTATATTTTCAGGGGACAAAACCCCAAGGTTAGAGAGTCCGGTCTGCAGTGAGCAATAATACCTAACAAAGGACCAGGCCTGCTTGACATTCATGTTCAAGATGCCTCATCACCTGAGGCTTTGCATTTTGTTTTTGTTTTGTTTTGTTTTATTTTGTTTTTAGTGGGAGGCAA
>NW_022196911.1:3320757-3321025 GCF_008632895.1 Mastomys coucha | reverse complement strand
GTGTGTCTGTGTGCCTGTTTATGTCTGCTTTTTGAAAACCAGAACAAATGATTCAGTCATCAATTTGATTCCTTTACATTAGTAATTCCTATTAAAGCTTGCATATGTAACTTAGAAATCTTAGCTTCATGAACAGAATGAAACATGGTTCACACTGCAAACTTCACAGAGCAGATGTTATCACTAATCCAGGTCATGAGAGCTGAGTGTATGTGAACACTGCAGATTTCACAGAGCAGACGTTATCACTAATCCAGGTCATGAGAGC
>NW_022196911.1:3320178-3320747 GCF_008632895.1 Mastomys coucha | reverse complement strand
TGAACTTCTAGCCCTATTTTGGCCACTAACAAAACAGCAGCATCCCAGGAATATGTCTACTGAAAGCCAGTAAAATTGAGCTAAGTACAGTAACACTCAGAACTTTAGAACCCTAGAAATGGTCACTACACAGAGAAACATTTCAAGCCATGGGATGTTGACATCTGTATGTTGCCTCAAGTTCATATGTTCAAGTCACTCCAGATTATCAATTAACTTTTAGCGTTGTAATTGGTCAATGCTCTTTATTGTGAAGTTATTTAAACACTATTTCCTAAGACATCGTGTTTGATACTCTTAGGTTTACAAGGGTAAGTTTTCTAAGGCATGATGTTTGGTAAAATCAGCTCAGGTCTGTAGTCTCTTTTCCTCTGAGTCTACATACACACCTTTGCTCTCTCACGTTTTCTCCTTGCCCTATGATACCTTGCTAAGACTGTGAATAACGTATTACATTTATTTCTAGTTCTTACAGTTGTACTTAACCTTCTCTTATTCATCTCTTAGTTTCCTTTTGATACAGACATGGTGTTCTGTTCGAATCTATTTCTAGACCATGTGTTATTTTA
>NW_022196911.1:3319625-3320097 GCF_008632895.1 Mastomys coucha | reverse complement strand
CTTTTTCAGTGGTCTTGAAAGACGTGCTATTTTCTGTTCTCCCATTCATAGATGTGCCCTGTTGATACAGAATTTAATAAGGGTTGAAGACACACAAGAGAAGATAACATATTTCTTAAATTTCATTGACAGCCCATCTGCATGTAATGGCAATGTCATTAAATACTCACTTTTGGGAAAGATTATTGAGCTAGTCATGTCAAATGTATTTTATAAAAATCTTTTTAACTATGGATAGATTGTTGAATTATAAGCAATGAGGACCTTCATTGGATATAAAGGTTTCCCCCAAAACTTTCCTAACAGAAAAATCATTCTATATTAAATGATGTGATCCTTATGTTGAAGATTTCATTTGAAGATCTGTAAGAATGGTATTTTGTATATGGAGATTTCTAATGTTTCTTCCAAAGGTTAATAGATCCAGGACATGGAGAGGGTATACTCATTTTGTGGGTTTAATTGACAAATG
>NW_022196911.1:3319269-3319437 GCF_008632895.1 Mastomys coucha | reverse complement strand
TACAAAGAACTCAAGAAGTTAGACTCCAGAGAGCCAAACAACCCTATTAAAAATGGGGTACAGAGCTAAACAAAGAATTCTCAACTGACAATACTGAATGGCTGAGAGGCACCTAAAGAAAAGTTCAACATCCTTAGCCATCAGGGAAATGCAAATCAAAACAACCCT
>NW_022196911.1:3315167-3316896 GCF_008632895.1 Mastomys coucha | reverse complement strand
CCCTAGTCCTGAAATTGCCAATTCAATTTCCCTCTAACAGCATTTTCCTGTTGAAGTTTTTAAAAGAAACATTTGTACTCTCTGGTCAGGGAAGCAGGTCAGGCTCGGTCGGCCATCTTCAGAGCAGCTTCCTGCTGCAGCAGATGGGAACAAATTCAGAGACCCGCAGCCAGGAAATCTAGAGTGAGAGACCTCTGAACTCAGCATCACCCCAAGTTGGATGGCTTCATCAAATGCCTCCCTTCAGGATGCAGGGACAGTGTGAAAGGCCAAGGGGAGGGAGGACGACAAGAAAACAAGGCTCTCTAAATCAAGGGGATTGGCACACAGATATGAACTCACAGAGATCGAGGCACCATGTGCAGAGCCTGCACAGACCTGCACCAGATCTGTGGGGGCCTTGAGCTGAAAGGAGAACTGGGCACATGCCGCCATTCCTAACCCAGAAACTATCTCTATCTGAGAACCTCTAGCAAATAAAAATTTAGCTTCCCCCAAGGGAGTCTCAGTGGAGAAACAAATCATTCCTAAGGGCAGGCTACATGCCCAGCAGTGGATGAACAGAAAAAATGAGCTCAACAGCATCTCTGGAGGTTCCCTACTTCACGATGTCCAGCCAGGGCTTTTGTTTTTCCCCTTTGGAAAATATATCTTTTAATTTTATTATATATATATTATATACAATATATATTACATATATATTTTTCTTTCATTTTCACCTTATAGATGTTTTGTGTCTATCTTATGGCTACCAGTTTAGTTGTTTTCATGGGATTCCTGAGTATGCAAATAAGTGAGTCTCTGTTTCTTATGCCTTCTCTTGCGCTCTTTTTCTACCATTTGATTTTTTTTGTCTAATTCTGATGTGTTAGACATTATATTATATTATATGATATTATATGATATTATATTACCTTAGAAGCCTGTTTGTTTCCTAATGAGAGACAGAAAGGAAGGATCCTGGTAGGAGGGGAAGTGGGAGGAGCTAGGATGAGTAGAGGGAGGGAAAACTATAATCAGAATATATTATGAGAGGGAAAAAATTCAATAAATGGGAAAAATTAAGTTGCTCAGCCCAGAAGAAAATAACCCCTTGTAAACTTTTCATGATCGTGTGATTATTGTAGTTACTGGTAGTAGGATTCAATGTTTAGAGATTAGAAAAAGAAGAAATCTAGAAACTATTAGGGAAACATTTTACAAACCTGTCCAGTGTGACACACAAGGTCCCTGTTTTTATCCACACCTGCCAAGATTCAAACAGTTTGGGCTTATTCCACCTGAGTCACTGTCCACAGAACAAGTTGTGCCAAGCGCAGATAAAGGCCACCATTAGCATTAACTCTGGGGTGATGGTGTGCAAGCTGATTTTTAAAAGAGTAATTGTAAAATGCTGGCATAAACAAAGTTTTAAAGTAAGTCTTTACCATAGAACTTTGAAGATATTTATTTTGTAAGAGGACCTGATAACTCTCTGGGAGAAAAGAGCTGTAGTGTTTCTCAGAATGCATGCACACACTCGTGAACATGCTTGATTCCCAAGAAAATCTCATAGGGATGATTTCTCCTCTGTGGAAAAACTGCCTACAGGTGTGCCTAGTCAGGCTTGCTACAGGGATGGTAACAGGAGAAATTCCAAGATATGTTTCCTCAGAGTAAAAGATAATTAGAATTTCTGCTCTAATTCTTCTTGCTTATTTGATATTATGTATATCAATATGCCATATAT
>NW_022196911.1:3314182-3314590 GCF_008632895.1 Mastomys coucha | reverse complement strand
ATATATATATATCTGTCAAATGCTTATGGAGAAAGATTTAGATAGAGAGATATATAAGTCAAAACATTATTTTGAATTACATACATGTATATCTGCTATGAATGTGATTTTAAATTTACATATTCATCCTTTCAGATATGTAGCCCATACTAAATTCAAGTATACTTACCAAGTTTAGCTTATTTTAGAATGGATATTTAAGAGCATTCCTAACTGGGGTTAAGCTATGGAGCTCAGACAGTTTAGCTCATATTTATAGTGCTGTCAATTAAACTAGAATCAATTCAGTGTCTGGGGGAGCAGAGAGGGAACCATGTGAAAATAAGATAATAAACTGAATTACAGAGCTGCTGAAGTAAAAGTAAAAACTCCTATATCTGAGGATTCCAGATGTTAAAAATAATGGGA
>NW_022196911.1:3313867-3314165 GCF_008632895.1 Mastomys coucha | reverse complement strand
ACCAGGCTATGTATTCATATAGAATAAGTTATTCATTTGCTTCTGAACATTTTAGAGACAAAACATCTTTTTACATATTTTTAATCAACTGCTCAACCAACTCCCAAGCTGAGGAATGAGTATATAGTGAATATTGATTTTATTTTATGAATTGGAGATTTTAAAAGTGCCAGCCATCTGGAAAAGAAGGCAATTCTGTTTTATCCGTGGGACAATGATGTGTAACCTTTAAACTTGAATCTAGGAGGACAGAAGTCTGTTTAAAATCAGCTGCTAACCGAGAATTTTTTAAAAACAA
>NW_022196911.1:3312503-3313328 GCF_008632895.1 Mastomys coucha | reverse complement strand
ATATTTAAGGATCACTTTAAAGTGATGGTTATTCACGTTACATTAAGATATATAGAAAATATTTATATTGTTTGAGGATAACTATTCATATAATAATGCAGAAGTTATCATGAGATTAATATGCTTTGTTCATAATACCAGTCATTTTTAATGTATTTAATTTTAATGTATTTTTTAATGTATTCATCAATTCACATGTTCACTCATTTTTGAGTGTATATGTGTGTCTGTGCAATTTCATGGGAATGGAAGTTGGGATGACAAACTACTTGCTACTAATCAATTAGTCTAGTGTAAATAACAAGCTCAACATTTTTTGAGAGAGCTTGTCTCCAAAATCTGCCTGGAGAGTGATTGAAGGAGACATTCCAGGTCAACCTCAGTCATGTGCACACATGCATATGTGCACTTGTACATGCATGTTCACGCACACACACACCACATAAGCATACACACATTTAAGAGATGTGGCAAAACATCTTTTGCAGGTTTATCACGGGACAACTACATGTGTTTCTACAAGCAAGGAATTGAGTGCTGCAATTCCACTTTCTAGGAGAGACCCTCTGATGAAGAAGTTCAGGAACCGGTAAAAAGCAGCCTGATCTCTTTATCCTTGAATACTCAAACTTAGCTCCATCAGAAACTATCTCCTCCATTAAGGAACTCTAATTAACATTAAAAAAGAAATTGTATGTATTACATAAGACAGTTAAAGGTATTTCTAATTTTTTTTGAGAACTTCTTGAGGGGCTTTCCCAAAGCAGACCCTGAGATGTGCATTTATGTACAAACAAGTTATTATAGATTTATTACCAGAGGAAA
>NW_022196911.1:3311895-3312464 GCF_008632895.1 Mastomys coucha | reverse complement strand
GAGGAGGATTGTCCAGAGGTACAGGGGTGTGGATGGAGGAGGACTGTCTAGGGGTACAGGGGTGTGGACGGAGGAAGATCGTCAGCATCAGAGCCCCCAGGGCTATCCTGCTGCTCGCGAAGCATCTTCTGTTGAACCAGACTTTGCCTCCATTTAGTCACCAAGGTTACTACCCTATTCATGAACAATAAACAAAGTGGCCAGGGACATGCTGGCCAACATCTGTTGGAAGAGTCATCTTGCCTCTCTATTATATTTGCTGTGTCCTCTTCTGCAGGGACTTAAGCCTAGGGATACTAGGCAAAGCAAGCAGACACTGTGGGGTGTGTGTGTGGGGGGGCACGCACATTGTTGTTCTTTGTTTTCTATTGTTGATCCTCATAGGCCCATCCATAAGTTTTATCCAAATTACTCTTTACCCATAAGATTTTTGCAAATGATCCTTAATTTCAGTTCCCTAACTTTTCTTATTGCAACATGTCAAAAGGTAGTCCATATTGTTTTATATTTATTTTTATTTTCTTATTAATCACTCCATTCATTTACATCTCAAATGATATCCCCCTTCC
>NW_022196911.1:3310124-3311727 GCF_008632895.1 Mastomys coucha | reverse complement strand
CATACCTCCACAGGATCAAGGACCTTCCCTCCCATTAATGTCAGGCAAGGCCATCCTCTGCTATATATGTATCTGGAGCCCTGGAGCCCTCCCTGTACTCTCCTTGGTTGGTGGTCTAGTTCCTGGGAACACTGAGTGGTCTGGCCAGATGACATTGTTCTTACTATGGGGCTGAAATCCCCCTCCACTTCTTCCTCCAGCTCCCCCACAGGAGTCCCTGAGCTAAGTCTGATGGGTGGAACCAAGCATCCTCATCTGCATTGGTCAAGTGCTGGCAGAGCCTCCCAGGGAACAGCCACACCAAATTTCTGGCAGCAAGCGCCTCTTGGCAACAGCAACAGTGTCGGGTTTGGTGTCTGCAGACAGGATGGATCCTCAAGTGGGGTGGTCCCCAGATGGCCTTTCCTTTAGCCTCTGCTCCATTTTATGTCCCTGCCTTTCGTTTGGACAGGAACATTTCTGGGTTAAAAACTTTGAGATGGGTGGGTGACCCCCATCCCTCGACTGGGGGCCGTGCCTATCTACTGGAGGTGGTCTCTACAGGTTCTGTCTCCCCTTTGCTGTATGTTTCCCCTAAGGTCATCTCTGTTGGGTCCTGGGAGCCTCTTGCTTCCCTGGAGTCTGCAACTCTCTAGTGGCTACCCCCAGTTCCTCATCCCCACTGCTACATATTTTTAATCAATGTCCTGACCCTCTGTACCTCTCTCCTGTCTCCTCCAGGCCCTGATCCTATTTCCCCCTTTTTTCCTCCCTCTCCTCTCTTCTTCCCAAGTTTCCCCTCCCTCCACCTCCTGTGATCATCCTGTTCCCCAGCCCCATGCAGGACTGAAGCATCCACACCCTGGTCTTCTTTCCTCCTACAGCCCATATTCTTAATGTGGGTATTTTTTTTTCTCCAATGAAATATAGATGATCAGATTCACCAAGTAATGCCAACTGTGTGTTGGGAGCATATCTCTTTAATGCATTGTTCCTGATTTGTCCTCGGAGTGGAATTGGATATAACAATAGCTCTTCTCTCTTTAACATGTGATTCTGTATACTAACTTCCTGAAACTTTGCATATTTCTCCCATCCCTTCAGCAATATAATAGACTATGAATGGATATATACAATTTTCATAGGGTCTGAGAAGACCAAGTCACAATAGCTAACTGTGGCTCTTAGTCACTTAACTTCTTACAATCACCCACTAACAGGGCCACTAAAAATACAGAGGGCTGGTTTTTAAGTTTTGCATAATCCCTCACTACATTGGCCACTCCAGTAATATGGAATTCACTTTGGGACTGTCTAGCCAGGCATTATACAAATACTACATGAACCTCTAGTACCATGGCTAAGCTGCAAGCCAAGAAATTTGCTGCTAAATTCAACAGCTACAATGCACATCTAGCAATCAGAAGTAGTCACAACTTCTGCCTTTTCTCTACATTTATAAAAAATGATCTCTAAATGTTTCAATAAAGGAATCAGAATGTGACTCTCCATATACCACACAAAGCAAACAAAACTTCAAGCAAAGTTTGATCTATTCATTTCCATAAAGTAGATGTCCCAGCTTCTCCATGCACACAATGTTTGAGATATTCATTTCTATAAA
>NW_022196911.1:3307770-3307940 GCF_008632895.1 Mastomys coucha | reverse complement strand
CATGTTTACTGCAGAGCTATTCATAGGAGTGAAGGCAGAATTAGCCTAGCTATCCATCAAAGGATGGAATAATTAAGATACAACTATACAAATGCACAAGGGAGTATTCATTCTAGAGGAAAATGTCATCGTTTTTGCATCAAACTGGATGCAACTTTGGACATTGTGCT
>NW_022196911.1:3306011-3307710 GCF_008632895.1 Mastomys coucha | reverse complement strand
CCAAATATCATAGACCATGACTGCAAAAGACCAGTGTCATGTCATTCTGTGACATGTCATGTTGAACGTCATGCCAATTTCAACAACATAGCACAACAGAGGCCATCAACACCTCTTCTGCTACAAGAAACATGCCTCCTTATTGCTACCTGAACAATGAATGAATTAGCATGATACTACCATGAATACAGTCTATTCTCTAGATTCAAACTTTTATCTAATTTTCTTTGGGGCAAAAAATAACTTTTAATATAAAATTCTTAGGGCTGGAGAAGTGGCTGTGTGATTAAACACTGGCTCTGCTTCTAAAGGATCCAAGTTCCATTCTTACCCCCTCTATGGAGCATATAACCATCTATAACTCCAGTCCCAGGGGATCTGACACCCTCTTCTGGCCTCTGAGAACATTAGGCATGCATATGGTCCACAGTCATACATTCATGCACATAAAGATGAAACAATTTAAAACTATAAAGCTTTGATGCAATAGACTTTGCCAGACACATAGAAGTGAGCTGCCATAGTTATATATTATATTATAATCAGCCTCCCCTGATATAACTGACATAGTGTTCAGTAAATAAAGGGGTAAATAAAAAAGATGATTTTATATTCTGGACTACTCTTTTTGAAGATGTCTTTTTACATATTTAATATGTGTACACTTGCGTGTGCCCGTGTGTATGTGTAAACATGTGAGTGTGAGTACTTGTGAAGACCAGAAGAGGGTAGTAGATCCCTTTTCCTGGAGTTAAAAGCCCTTGTAAGCCACCTGATATGGATGCTGAAAACTAAACTTGGGTCCCCTGCAAAAGCAGTGCTCTCTTCATATCTGCGCTATCTCTCCAGTCCCATTATTTGTTGTTTTGAATGTATACAAAGTTACTTTCATTTTCAATACAACACTATACCCACCCCTTTACTAATACTCGTAAACATTGGCTCTAAAATTTCATATTTCCTATTTCAGTTCGAAATAGACATTACACACCAAAACATGAAGCATACTCTAAACAGCGAATCATCCAACAGTGTGACCTCAGTCTCTTAAGTGACATGAACTCTTGCAGACATCTTGTGTTGACACCTTTTTGATGAATGGTAGAAGTTCCCACTCTAGAGAGAGGTATATTGTCTTCAGGATGTTGAAATCAATAATGAATGGGATGCAGGAGCTTCTCTGAGAAGCAGCAATCTAGTATGGCCATACACATTTATTCTTCTCTGTGAAGAAAAACTGAAACCTTTGATCATAGTTACAAAAGTTGTAGGTAACTCAATTTTACTGAAAAGATTTAGTTATATAGATATATGTAAAGGGCAAGGATATTTTTTTGTTACAAACTTAGAAAACCAGAATATAGACTTATCAGAAAAATTTATCCAACCAGGCAGTGATGGTGCACAACTTTAATCCCAGCACTCAGGAGGAAGAGGCAAGCAGATCTCTGAGTTCAATGTGAGCCCGGTCCTGGACAAGTTCCAGGACAGCCAGGGCAACCTGTCTTGAAACAGAAAAAACATGTCTTGAAAAACCAAAAAGGAAAAAAATTGTTTATCCAGATCATCCTTATTGATTGGACTTGTTTGGTATTGTAGAGTTTTTCTGGTCTTTTAATTAAACAAATATAAACTAAGAGTTAATGTGATTCAGTGCAATATTTCCAAACATGCTTAAATCCATCCCCTTCTCCCATAT
>NW_022196911.1:3305165-3305312 GCF_008632895.1 Mastomys coucha | reverse complement strand
TCAGTGAGTGCTAACTTGGGAGAAGATTGGAAGTAGAAGACAAGACCAGACTTGGTGGCTGAGTCCTGAACCCTCAACTAACTACTCAGGAGGTTAAGGTCACACTATCTCAAGTGCAAGATCTATTAAGGCTTTGGAGAGACTTCA
>NW_022196911.1:3304984-3305048 GCF_008632895.1 Mastomys coucha | reverse complement strand
ACACACTTTATTAAAAATTCTTTATATTCTAATGAAAATATTTACTTTAGATTGTGAGTTTATT
>NW_022196911.1:3304461-3304927 GCF_008632895.1 Mastomys coucha | reverse complement strand
ACTATTATATACTAGATCATATCTCTCAGATATCAGTGAGGTATAAAAGGAAATAGTAGTAGTTAACATAAAACATTACAAAATTCCTCATACTTGTCATCCAATATTTTCCCAAAGAAAATATTCCCACAGTTTCATTTCTTTGCTGTAGAATTCCACTAAAAACCTTTGACAGGAAACATTTCCATCTATTCAGTAAACTGTTAGTGGCTCAACATGAACTAAAATTGTTCCTTGCTGTATTTATCTTCATTTAAACTAATGGCACTATTAGCCTGAAACTGAAACTTAGTACCTAATTAAGATGCTTTGGTTTCAAAACATGGTCAGTGATTTCCATTATAGGCCTAGGAAAGCCAAATCATGAGATGTTTAATCTTTTGCTTGCCCCTTCTATTTTGTGGCAAATGATAGAAACAGAAAGACTTCTTAGAGATGTTACAATTTAAATGTAATTTAATGAGTG
>NW_022196911.1:3302519-3302673 GCF_008632895.1 Mastomys coucha | reverse complement strand
AAACAATCCTTCTAATAGAGAGTCTGAGATAGGAGAAGCATGGTTTCAATACAGTTATGTGATACCTGGCAAGAAACTGTCAGGGTCAAACAAGCAGAAAGTATATATGGATTGTACAATATTGGACCTATTTCTCCAATTACCAAATTAGAGA
>NW_022196911.1:3302085-3302195 GCF_008632895.1 Mastomys coucha | reverse complement strand
AGGTGGAATTATGTTTCTGTGGGTTTGTTGAAAGGTTACTTTCTTGCTTCTTCTAGGGTGTAGTTTTGTTCCTGATGTTGGTGTTTTCCATCTATTATCCTTTGTAGGGC
>NW_022196911.1:3301958-3302075 GCF_008632895.1 Mastomys coucha | reverse complement strand
GAAAGATATTGTGTAAATTTCATTTTGTCATGGAATATCTTGGTTTCTCCAAGAGAGAGTTTTGCTGGTATAGTTGCCTGGACTGGCATTTGTGTTCTTGTAGGGTCTGTATGACAT
>NW_022196911.1:3301804-3301948 GCF_008632895.1 Mastomys coucha | reverse complement strand
GATCTTCTAGCTTTCCTAGTCTCTGGGTGAGAAGTCTGGTGTAATTCTGATAGGTCTCCCTTTCTAGGTGACTTGAACTTTTTCCCTTACTACTTTTAAAATTCTTTCTTTGTTTAATGCATTTGGTGTTTTGATTATTATGTG
>NW_022196911.1:3301077-3301793 GCF_008632895.1 Mastomys coucha | reverse complement strand
TTTTCACACATCACAGACCCTTACATATACCATATTAGTTTGAAAACATTTAGCATAGAGTTCCTAGAATTCTACATGTTTAGTTTTCACTCCATCGTTCTCAATTACATGCAATGCTAAGAATTCCAGCATCGCCGGGTGGGTGGTGGCGGCGGCGGCGGCGGCGGCGGCGGCGGCGGCGGCGGCGGCGGCGGCGCACTCCTTTAATCCCAGCACTTGGGAGGTAGAGGCAGGCGGATTTCTGAGTTCGAGGCCAGCCTGGTCTACAGAGTGAGTTCCAGGACAGCCAGGGCTACACAGAGAAACCCTGTCTCGAAAAATCAAAAACCAAAAACCAAAAAAAAAAAAAAAAAAAAGAAAAAAGAAAAAAAAGAGTTCCAGCATCATCGTACAAAGTCTGTTGCTCTTAGTCTCTCCCCGGTGATTCACAGACAAGAGTACCTGGGATTCCTGGATTTCTATAGATTGCTGTTAAGTTGGAAATCAGTCTCTAGAAAACTGCCATTCTTTTTAACTAGGAACCGTAATCTGAGGTATGCAATAAAGACCATAAATATTAGGGGAATCTAACGAGGATGCAGGCTCTATCTATATCCATACACTTCATGACAGTTGACAGCCTATGCTCTCTTGATTCAGTAGTTTTAACGACACAATTAGACACATTTACAAACTGAGTATTAAATGCAAAAGAGGTTTCATTAGAAAAGAATTGC
>NW_022196911.1:3298318-3299804 GCF_008632895.1 Mastomys coucha | reverse complement strand
GGAACTCCTTACCAATGAATTAATACTTTCTTGAGAACATTTGCATCCTACGTCAATTGACATCTTGATTCAGTTAATAGAGATTTCCTATAAATTAGAACTGCAGTCTCATCACACTACCACATCTCTCAGACTAGAAGACAAACTGTTGTGCAAAGCACTTTCAGAACTGATATTCTAATTGTATAGAATCATTAAGATATATGAGCTCTGGGTATGGTTAATTTCAATGTAAGATGTTTTTTATTTGCAATTTCTTTGTAATAAACTTTGAATTAAGAAAAAAAGGCTAATTTTAAGAAGTGAAAGATCACTTGATTAGTCAAAGTGCTGGAGATCTCAGAATTATCACTCCTTCTATCCTTTTTAAGAAAAGCCAAACCAAAGCATTTAAGCGGTAGAATAAATTGTTTATAGAGTTATTAAGTTGTAGGATTTTGATCTAATCTATAAGCAACTATTTCTCCTATGGGAAAACTCTGGCATATATAATTGTTTTTCAACAGCAACATGGATGATCATTGTATATGACTGTATTTAGAAGTAGCATTACTAAAGACCCTGCAAACTGAAAAAAATTGTATTGATTCTCTGGGAGTTTCATACAATGCATTTTGGACATATTCTCCCTCCTTCTCAAACTTTCACAGATCCAATCACTTTTCCTGTCCAACCTCCATTCTCTACCTACCCAAGCTTGTATCCTTAAATAATCTAGACTTCCTTAGCCTACCCATAGATCTTCTCCTGGAGACTGGCCAATGTTCTAGTGGCTACATTCTTAGAGAAAATGCTCTTCCTCTACCAGCAGCTAAAAAATGTCAATAACTTTTTGGTTGGGGGTGGGATTATGTGCTTCTTCACATATGGGCTTAGTATGGCTTCAGTTTGCATAGAGTTTGTATATGATGTTACAAATACCCTGAGTTTAATTAGGCATTTGCATTTCTGTGTCTAGAAGGTGATATTTCCTTGAAGTCATTCACTACCTCTGGCTTTTACACTCCTTTGACTCATCCTTGGAAGGATAAGTTATAGTATATATGTTTGTTGTGTTTATGGTGGGGCATTATACAATCTCTTATTCTCTGTACTATGACCAACTGTGGGTTTCTATGTTAAGCACCATCTCCTGCAAATAGAAATTTTCCTGAAAGATTTATTGTTCTATGAGTATGGTGATAAATCATTAGGACTTAGCTTAATACTATGTTCACTTAAGAGAATAATAGTCATAGCTTCTTGGCCTAACATTGGTGCCAGGAATGTATTTCATTTTGTATAGCAGGACTTAAATCCTGTCAGAAGGTAGTTGCTTAGTCTGATGACATTTTTGCCATCATTACACCAGAGAATATCTTGCCAGGACATCCATCACTGTAGTTTAAACAGTGTATAGCTGTCATAATTGATAAATTCTATTCTCATCTGGTAGCATACACAGCCTCTTCTAGCACTTTGAAAGCTAACCTATAGAGTAACACTA
>NW_022196911.1:3291719-3292458 GCF_008632895.1 Mastomys coucha | reverse complement strand
TTACTATGTTTTACATCCCTACTGCAGTTTACTCTCCCTCCCTCTTCTCTGCCCAGTAGCTCTCCTCTTATCTCCCCCTGTACCACTCCTATCCACTCCATGGATATCAACCAAGTATGGCATATCAAATTGCAATAGGATAAGACTGAAGTGGAAATTTCTGGTTTCTTTGGCAACTCAGTTATGTCATGGGATATTTTTCTGGAGGTTGTATTATGAGAGAATGTTTTAAGAAGCAGACATATGAGAAGATGTTTTGCTGGAACAGATACAAGTTGTTTTTCTGGAAACTGCCTTGTGAAAGGGCATGTGATGTCTTGCTGGAGTAGATGCTTAAGATGGTGCATGGTGTTTAGAAAGGATAGCACCAAAGACCTAGTGTTCTGGCTGTTGTGCCTGTTCAAGAAAAACTCCAAACCACCAAGGAGCTTATTCTTATACAAAAGCACTAGGGTCTTTTTATTTAAGCTTGGGCTCACCACTGACCCTGACACAGTAGAACTGGAGGCTGAAGCCTGGCGCCCAGTTTCAAGCAAGTATTTACAGGGCAAGCAAACAAGCAAGGGGTTTCTAGCCTGGCACACATCTGAGTTGGAGGCTATTATGGCATTTTGTTACCCTTTAAAATAACTAGCTGGTACTGGGAGCCAACCCATAAACTTAATTTCTGATTTCATCTTGATTGGTGGTTGTTAGGGAGTGAAGTGCTAGGTGCAGGCTTGTTTGTTAACTTGAGTTC
>NW_022196911.1:3291190-3291662 GCF_008632895.1 Mastomys coucha | reverse complement strand
GATGGAGACTGAACCCATTGAGTTGGTCTGGTCTCTCACTGCTTCTTGCTGCCTCCTCAGACTTGTGCCGATTAGGTGGAGCCTTGCAGTTTCTTCTGGCTCCAGCATCTGCCATTAATTTATGTTTGATGTTTTGGACTAGACTGCTGAATTTTTTACAATGAAGATTAGAATCACCCCAACGAACTGCCTCTAAACAGGTCCACATCTCCCATTTCCTATTAACCTTTCTTTTCCCCTACTTCTGATAAGTGAGCTAGAATGGTGGTTGAAGCAGAACCATTATTAAAGTAGGTTTTAAAATATCTAAACCTACATTAGGCACTTCCCCTTATATTAAGGCTGGACAAGGTAATACAGTATGAGGAAAGGTGTCCCAAGAACAGGTTAAAGCATCATAAACGGCCCCCACTTCTACTATTTAGAGTTCCATGAGAAGTCTAAGCTACAAATTATAATATATGCAGAGGGT
>NW_022196911.1:3289283-3290132 GCF_008632895.1 Mastomys coucha | reverse complement strand
CATAAAGCTGCTATGAATGTAGTTGATCAAGTGTCTTTGTAGTATGATGGAGCATCCTTTGGGTATGTATCCAGGAGTGATATAGTTAGGTCTTTAGGTAGATCGATTCCCAATTTTCCGAGAAACCACCATATCCAGCATCTCCATTCATTCTTTAACTTGACTGAGATCGGAACTTCACAGCATCTGACAATTTTAATCTCTTACGTCTTCACATTTCCACCTTTCCTGGTTTATGTTCATGTACCTACACTCTTCAGCTACTGCCTCTCCTGACAGAACACATGCTAGTTTCTTCCCATATCTGACTAGATCACAGTTTACTACCTACTGCAGGGAGGAGACAGCAGAGAAGGTCAACTACATGACTGGCTTCGACTTTAAATTAGACCCTGGACTTAACAGTGAGCTCATCAGACTTTTCCAGAACTATCCCATCTTCTAACTTCCATTTATTTTCCTATTATCCAAATGACTAAATCACGGGCCTGATGAACAATGAATACATTTCCCTTCACCATGCTTCTTGCTCTACTACCCTGGTTTATTTCCTGCACCTATGACATCTCTTTTCTATCATTTAAGTTTTTCCCTTGTCTCATCTCCATCTGATGTTCGAATATCTGCATATACCTCCCTTCTCTTTGTCCCCCTGGGATGTGTTACTCCTGGCATTTCCCTTTTCTCTTTCTGAGGCTGCAAACCACAGCTTAATATCCACACACTCAGGAAGTCTGCCTGTTGCATTCCTCCCAGAATACACCCTGCCTAGGACAGTACTTGGACTAAATCCTTGGCATTTAATCTATATGTTAGATAAATTCACAGAGGACCTTTTTCTTTGATGAC
>NW_022196911.1:3278168-3279204 GCF_008632895.1 Mastomys coucha | reverse complement strand
TTTTCATCCTTAAATTTTATATTTTGAAGGATCATTTGGATACTTTCCATTGAAAAACCACCTAGAATGTAATGATAGTAAAACAAAGTTGGGTATATTGGTTCACTGCAGTGAGGGAGACCACGTTCTATGGGAGAGTGTCTGGTGGCTCAGATCTACAATGTAAAGAGTCTCGTACTACAGAATTTAAGCTGATGCTAAGTGGTCAGGTCAAAGACTAATAGTTAAGTTCACAATTAGATAATATTAAGAGGAGAGGAAGTACTGTTTTTAATATCTTAAAAGTTAGAGCCCACAGAGACTGCAACAACAACTAGGGACCCTGCTCTCTGAATATATGTTATGGTTGTATAGCTTGGTGTTCTTGTGTTTACTCCTAACAGTGGGAGAAGGGGTGTCTATTACTCTTTTGCCTGCTTTGGGGACCCCTTTCCTCCAATAGGTTATCTAGGACATCTTAGATATTGAAGGTAAGTACCTAGTCTTATTGTAACTTGTTATGGCATATTCAGACAATATCCCTAGGAAGGCTTGCTCATATTTTGAAGATAAACAGAGGAGGAGTGGATCTGCAGGAGAGTGAAGATCAGGGTTGGGGAGGAGTGAAGGGAAGGGAAACTGCAGTTAGAATGTAATATATAAGAGAAGAATAGAAAATGTTTTATCTAGAAGGTAAAATAAGTGGATTATATCTGAATACTTATTCCTTTAGACTAAGAAGAACAAATTCATATTAGCTAAGCGAGGGTCATCTTGTATCGGTTTTATGATGAGTGCACTGTGTTCTTGCCTGGTGTGGGTGTTTATAAAACTGCCTGTAATCAACAGGAGAATGCTCAGTGTAACTATCAAGACTGGCCATGGCGAAATTGCTTAATTGTAAGCAATTGGAATTGTAAGACTAATTTCTTACATCCCCAGTGTATTCAAATCTCCCACACACTGTATTGATGAAGTCTGCTTTATTTATGATGGGATTTTTCTTAGCTGTTTTAGTTTTTTAGAGTGTTTCTTGTATTAATACTTAGTAAATATG
>NW_022196911.1:3245994-3247081 GCF_008632895.1 Mastomys coucha | reverse complement strand
TGAAAGACAGAAAGTAAATGATGCAGAAAGTAAATAACTCATAAAAAAGTAACTGGTGGGGAAGGGACAAAGCAATGAAGTACCAACGTGTTCAAATGCATGCCTTTAAGATCATCAGGAGATAAAAACTTAAACATAAAGTGTTCATTTAGAACCAACTTAAACAGTTAAGGAATGTGCCTGCTGCCTTTGGAAGCTTCAATTCAAACTCATGACTGCACCTATTCAAGTTCAGATCTATAAGCCAGTTCTGTGGGAAATTTTCAGGTTGATGGGAAGGGGCTCTACAAGCCCCATTAGAAACCTCGGGTCAGTTAATTTTCAAGAAAGACTGAGTGTGCCTCGTGTACCTGAAGACACACACAGTAAAGGTTTTCCTGATTTGGAGGATTTGACTGACAGGTACATTTCTATTTGGCCCAGAAACAAACTTGGAGCAGCCATTGGAACCAGCTTTTCTCACATAATACATAATGAGATAAATACAGCTAAAAACCAAGTCAACAGAGTCACGACATAACATTTATATTTTTAATCCTTGTAAATTATAACATAGTATGAGCTCAAGTGTGAGCCATCAGTGTAGCTCGTGCCTTCTTTTGAGGTAATTGTGCATTCTTTGTAGTTACAAGAAGAAATCCCAATAGATGTCTTTCCCCCTTTGCTCATTTCCCCAAGGGTAACATCTTCCAAGAAAGATAGTAATGTAGCAGAGAAAGATGCTGGCATTAGTACTGGGAACGCAACATCTCAAGCATCTTCACCTCCTATCCATTTGGACCACTCGGTCGACTCTCACAGTCACTGCCATAAGCTCTGGGCAATGCTGCTGTGTGCACTTCTGTAATCTGCATCTGCTCATCATGTTTTCTTAAGAACATGCAGAGAAGAGACATTGCTTTCCCCCTTGAGCACAGGAACTTTGGATTCTTTTCCTAATGTTTTTTGTCCTGAGTGAAAACTCCTCTTGAAGCAGAAAATGAAGGAGGGGGAGGAAGGGAATGAGAAGGAGGAGGAGAAGGAGGAAGAAGAGAAGGAGGAAGAGACAAATTAGGGCAGTGAGTAGAATTTAATAAGTGGTTAGCAC
>NW_022196911.1:3239342-3240363 GCF_008632895.1 Mastomys coucha | reverse complement strand
CAAAGACCACTAAGGTTGAGAGACACTCCCTTTTCCTTGATTATAATGGTGTCATGGATGATTCTGTGGTTTGAGTAGTAAGTGTTCTCTAAGTGTGTGTGTTGAAGGCTCAGTTACAAGCCTATGTAAGTCTGGGAGCTTGTGAGGAAGTAGGAAGTGAAATTGCGGCAAAGAAGGATTCTGCCTTACAGGTGCATCTTCAAGGGGATATAGAGACTCTAGTTGTTCCACCCCTAATTTCTGGCTACCTGGAGGTAAGCAGTTTTCCTTACCACCTACTGCCTACTGCAAAGCTCTCATCACAGGTAACAAAGGCCAAGCCACACAGGGGACTGAAATATCTGGTGCAGTCACCCCCAAAGCAGTAATCAGTCTTTCCTCCTCTTATTGATTTTCTCAATATTTTGTCTCATAGTGATAGAAAGCTAACAAAGAAATAGTACTAAGAAGTAGGATTGTTAATTTTCCACCCCCAGTGAAGTGGTTCAGAAGCCTTTGGAATTTATTTATGGGAATAATTTGGTAAAGCTTGGAGATGTGTGCCAAATATGCCTACAAGGCAGAAGCAGAACTGACTAGACACTTCTGCTAGAGACACAGAACTCATAAAGTTACAGACAGAAATAGGGAATCTATTGAGAATTAGAATGGACACACCTCCATTTTTTTTCTGATGCAAAACTTTCTCACACATTACACATGACCTATGTGAGGTTGAGTTTAAAGGTGACAGATTAATTAATCTGATGGAGAAAATGCAAGGCCACAGGGGCTTGATTATTGCTGGTTGCTTTTAGCCACATTTACAGTAAAATGGCAAGTAATAATTAGAGTAGAAATAGTTGAGCAACTTAAAGCTTGTGCAGGAAAGCACTTAATCATTTAAAGTTGCAGTAGCCACAAAGGGTGTTCTTGTTATTGAGATGAATGTCACCGAAGAGAATCCGTTGCATGGGGATGATATTAAAAATGTCTTTTAGGGCATCTCATGAATCTGTAAGACACAGAATGCAAGACCCAT